>NC_143037.1:4450000-4515000 GCF_057628025.1 Oncorhynchus mykiss | reverse complement strand
AGCGGACCCCAGACCTCACAACCTTGAAGGGCAATGTGTTCTATAACCGATTCAAGTATTTTTTAAGCCAGATCCTAATTGGTATGTCTAATTTTATGTTCCTTTTGATGGTATAGAACGCCCTACTTGCCTTGTCTGTCACAACTTCCGCCGAAGTCGGCTCTCCTGCCTGTTCGGGCGGTGCTCCGCGGTCGTCGTCACCGTCCTACTAGAAGTTGGCTCCCCTGCCTGTTCGGGCCGTGCGCGGCGGTCGTCGTCACCGTCCTACTAGCCACCACCGATCCCTTTTTCGTTTGTCTGTTGGTTTTGTCTTATTATTTTCACCTGTGTGTATTTTAGTTTAATTAACGTCCTTATATGTAGTAGGTTGTCCCGCCCTTGTCTGTTGGTTTTGTCTTATTAGTTTCACCTGTGTGTATTTTAGTTTAATTAACGTCCTTATATATAGTAGGTTGTCCCGCCCTTGTTTCGTGCGGGATTCTTTGTATTCATGTATTTGGTGTAATACGTGTGTGTTATTTCTCCGGTCTATTTTTGATCCTGTGTTGGATTATTTCACCCTGTATGTTGGGTTGACCGTGTTTTTGATCCTGTGCTGGATTATTTCACCCTGTATGTTGGGTTGACCGTGTTTTTGATCCTGTGTTGGATTATTCACCCTGAATGTTGGGTTGACCGTGTTTTTGATCCTGTGCTGGATTATTTCACCCTGAATGTTGGGTTGACCGTGTTTTTGATCCTGTGTTGGATTATTCACCCTGAATGTTGGGTTGACCGTGTTTTTGATCCTGTGCTGGATTATTTCACCCTGTATGTTGGGTTGACCGTGTTTTTGATCCTGTGTTGGATTATTCACCCTGAATGTTGGGTTGACCGTGTTTTTGATCCTGTGCTGGATTATTTCACCCTGAATGTTGGGTTGACCGTGTTTTTGATCCTGTGCTGGATTATTTCACCCTGTATGTTGGGTTGACCGTGTTTTTGATCCTGTGTTGGATTATTCACCCTGAATGTTGGGTTGACCGTGTTTTTGATCCTGTGCTGGATTATTTCACCCTGTATGTTGGGTTGACCGTGTTTTTGATCCTGTGCTGGATTATTCACCCTGAATGTTGGGTTGACCGTGTTTTTGATCCTGTGCTGGATTATTTCACCCTGTATGTTGGGTTGACCGTGTTTTTGATCCTGTGCTGGATTATTTCACCCTGAATGTTGGGTTGACCGTGTTTTTGATCCTGTGTTGGATTATTCACCCTGAATGTTGGGTTGACCGTGTTTTTGATCCTGTGTTGGATTATTCACCCTGAATGTTGGGTTGACCGTGTTTTTGATCCTGTGTTGGATTATTCACCCTGAATGTTGGGTTGACCGTGTTTTTGATCCTGTGTTGGATTATTCACCCTGTATGTTGGGTTGACCGTGTTTTTTGTGCGCCGGAGAATAAACTGTCGAATCACTGAAACCTGCTCTCTGCGCCTGATTCCACCCACCTTGATAATACGTGACATTGTCTCTCAGATCGTTCAAAGCTCTGTGGAAGTTACTTGTGGCACTGATGTTTAGGCCGAGGTATGTATGGATTGAGTGCTTTTAGGCAAGATGTCTAGATGGAATTTGTATTTCTGGTCCTGGAGACTGGACCATTTTTGGAACACCATTATTTGGTAGGCCCTCCTTGATTGGGGACAGAAGCACCAGATCATCAGCAAACAGTAGACATTTGACTTCAGATTCTAGTAGGATGAGGCCGGGTGCTGCAGACTGTTCTAGTGCCCTCTCGAATCCGTTGATAGATATGTTGAAGAGGGTGGGGCTTAAGCTGCATCCCTGTCTCACCCCACGGCCCCGTGGAGAGAAATGTGTCTTTGTTTTTAGCCCAATTTTTAACCTCACACTCGCAGTGTATATGGATTTTATAATGTCGTATTTTTCCCCCAACACCACTTTCCATTAATTTGTATATCAGACCCTCATGCCAAATTGAGTCGAAAGCAACAAAGCATGAGAAGAATTTGCCTTTGTTTTGGTTTGTTTGTTTGTTTGTCAATTAGGGTGTGCAGGGTGAATACGTGGTCTGTCGTACAATAATTTGGTAAAAAGCCAATTTGTCATTTGTGATAATTAATTAACTGCATTAATGATAATGCAGAGGATTTCCCCAAGGTTGCTGTTGACGCATATCCCACGGTAGTTACTGGGGTCAAATTTGTCTCCACTTTTGTGGATTGGGGTGATCAGTCCTTCGTTCCAAAAATTGGGGAAGAAGCCAGAGCTGAGGATGATGTGAAAGAGTTTAAGTATAGCCAATTGGAAATTGTGGTCTGCATATTTTATCATTTAATTGAGGATACCATCAACACCACAGGCCTTTATGGGTTGGGGAGTTTGTGTTTTGTCCTGTAGTTCTTTCAAGGTAATTGGAGAATCCAGTGGGTTCTGGTCATCTGTAATAGTTGATTCTAAGATTTGTATTTGATTATGTCTATGTTTTTGCTGTTTGTTCTTTATTATAGAGCCAAAAAGATTGGAGAAGTGGTTCACCCATACTGACATCTGAGTTTTGGATAGATACAGTTGAAGTCGGAAGTTTACATACAAAGTAGCCAAAAACAATTAAACTCAGTTTTCACAATTCCTGACATTTAATCCTAGTAAATATTCCCTGTCTTAGGTCAGTTAGGATCACCACTTTATTTTAAGAATGTGAAATGTCAGAATAATAGAAGAGAGAATTATTTATTTCAGCTTTTGTTTCTTCCATCACATTCCCAGTGGGTCAGAAGTTTACATAGACTCAATTCGTATTTGGTAGCATTCCCTTTAAATTGTTTAACTTGGGTCAAATGTTTTGGGGTAGCCGTCTACAAGCTTCCCACAAAATTTGGGTGAATTTTGGCCCATTCCTCCTGACAGAGCTGGTGTAACTGAGTCAGGTTTGTAGGCCTCCTTGCTCGAACACGCTTTTTCAGATCTGCCCACACATTTTCTATGGAATTGAGGTCAGGGCTTTGTGATGGCCACTCCAATACCTTGACTTGGTTGACAAACGGTTCTATTTTTGTTTCATCAGACCAGAGGACTGAAGTATGATCTTTGAGAACAATACAGTGCCACTGACACGGCCCGCAAGCAAAACATGCGGACTCTGATTCACTGCAGCCGAAGTGAGGAAAACATTTAAACGTGTTAACCCTCGCAAGGCTGCAGGCCCAGACGGAATCCCCAGCCGCGCCCTCAGAGCATGCGCAGACCAGCTGGCTGGTGTGTTTACGGAAATATTCAATCAATCCTTATCCCAGTCTGTTGTTCCCACATGCTTCAAGAGGGCCACCATTGTTCCTGTTCCCAAGAAAGCTCTTCCCAAGTAGCACTCACTTCCGTCATCATGAAGTGCTTTGAGAGACTAGTCAAGGACCATATCACCTCCACCCGACCTGACACCCTAGACCCACTCCAATTTGCTTACCGCCCAAATAGGTCCACAGACGATGCAATCTCAACCACACTGCACACTGCCCTAACCCATCTGGACAAGAGGAATACCTATGTGAGAATGCTGTTCATCGACTACAGCTTGGCATTTAACACCATAGTGCCCTCCAAGCTCGTCATCAAGCTCGAGACCCTGGGTCTCGACCCCGCCCTGTGCAACTGGGTACTGGACTTCCTGACGGGCCGCCCCCAGGTGGTGAGGGTAGGCAACAACATCTCCACCCCGCTGATCCTCAACACTGGGGCCCCACAAGGGTGCGTTCTGAGCCCTATCCTGTACTCCCTGTTCACCCACGACTGCGTGGCCACGCACGCCTCTTCAACCTCAGGAGGCTGAAGAAATTCGGCTTGTCACCAAAAGCACTCACAAACTTCTACAGATGCACAATCGAGAGCATCCTGTCGGGCTGTATCACCGCCTAGTACGGCAACTGCTCCGCCCAAAACCGTAAGGCTCTCCAGAGGGTAGTGAGGTCTGCACAACACATCACCGGGGGCAAACTTCCTGCCCTCCAGGACACCTACACCATCCGATGTCACAGGAAGGCCATAAAGATCATCAAGGACAACAACCACCCGAGCCACTGCCTGTTCACCCCGCTATCATCCAGAAGGCGAGGTCAGTACAGGTGCATCAAAGCTGGGACCGAGAGACTGAAAAACAGCTTCTATCTCAAGGCCATCAGACTGTTAAACAGCCATCACTAACATTGAGTGGCTGCTGCCAACACACTGACACTGACACTGACTCAACTCCAGCCACTTTAATAATGGGAATTGATGGGAAATGATGTAAAATATATCACTAGCCACTTTAAACAATGCTACCTTATATAATGTTACTTACCCTACATTATTCATCTCATATGTATACGTATATACTGTACTCTATATCATCGACTGTATCCTTATGTAATACATGTATCACTAGCCACTTTAAACTATGCCACTTTGTTTACATACTCATCTCATATATATATACTGTACTCGATACCATCTACTGTATCTTTATGTAATACATGTATCACTAGCCACTTTAACTATACCACTTTGTTTACATACTCATCTCATATGTATATACTGCACTCAATACCATCTACTGTATCTTGCCTATGCTGCTCTGTACCATCACTCATTCATATATCTTTATGTACATATTCTTTATCCCCTTACACTTGTGTCTATAAGGTAGTAGTTTTGGAATTGTTAGTTAGATTACTTGTTGGTTATTACTGCATTGTCGGAACTAGAAGCACAAGCATTTCGCTACACTCGCACTAACATCTGCTAACCATGTGTATGTGACAAATAAAATTTGATTTGATTTTGGATTTGATTTGATTCCTTGCTGAGCGGCCGTTCAGGTTATGTCGATATAGGACACGTTTTACTGTGGATATAGACACTTTTGTACCTGTTTCCTCCAGCATCTTCACAAGGCCCTCTGTCTGTAAACAATTGTTGGAAAAATGACTTGTGTCATGCACAAAGTAGATGTCCTAACCGACTTGCCAAAAGTACAGTTTGTTAACAAGAAATTTGTGGAGTGGTTGAAAAACGAGTTTCAATGACTCCAACCTAAGTGTATGTCAACTTCAGACTTCAACTGCAACTCCTTGTGTTGTTTGTTTAGTGTTTTCCAATTTTCCCAGAAGTGGTTAGAGTCTATGGATTCTTCAATCACATTGAGCTGATTTCTGACATGCTGTTCCTTCTTTTTCCGTAGTGTATTTCTGTATTGTTTTAATGATTCACCATAGTGAAGGCGTAGACTCAGGTTTTCGGTTGGATATGTTCGCAATTTCATTTATTTGTTTTTCATCAAACCATTTGTCATTCATTCTCTTAGGTTGTCCGCTTGAAATGTTTAGATTTGATAGGGAAGCTGCGAGGTCAAATATACTGTTTAGGTTTTCTACTGCCAGGGTCTCTCTCCTCACTCAACCTCTCTCTCTCTCTCTCTCCTATCTGTCCTCTCTCTCCTCACTCACTCTCCTCTCTCTCCTCTCTCTCACTCACCACTCTCTCCTCACTCTCCTCTCCTCACTCTCCTCTCTCTCCTCACTCTCCTCACTCTCCTCACTCTCCTCACTCTCCTCACTATCCTCTCTCTCCTCACTATCCTCTCTCTCCTCACTATCCTCTCTCTCCTCACTATCCTCTCTCTCCTCACTCACTCACCTCACCTCACTCATGTCACTCACTCTCAGCTACAAAACACAGTGGAAATGATCTCCCTGCTAGTTCCAGCCACTGGATTCAGGTAACTGTGCTGCTTATCACAACGCTCAACACCATTAGTCCTAATAGCTGCAGTCTCGATCTGCTCCCAGAGGTGTGTGAGAGAGAGAGAGAGAGAGAGAGAGAGAGAGAGAGAGAGAGATGGCCTCGGTTCTGCCCGAGAGAGGAGGTGTGTGTGAGAGAGAGAGAGAGAGAGAGAGAGAGAGAGAGAGAGAGAGACAGAGAAAGAGAGAGAGAGAGAGAGAGATGGCCTCGGTTCTGCCCGAGAGGGACAGGTGATCGTCATCGGGCAGCCTCTACACGACGAGGCCCCAAATGGCTCCCTATTCCCTAATTAGTACACTACTTTTGACCAGGGTAGTAGGGTCAATAGTGCACTGTGTAATAGGTAGAAAATAGGGTAGTAGGGTCAATAGTGCACTGTGTAATAGGTAGGAAATAGGGTAGGAGGGCCAATAGTGCACTGTGTAATAGGTAGGAAATAGGGTAGTAGGGTCAATAGTGCACTGTGTAATAGGTAGGAAATAGGGTAGTAGGGTCAATAGTGCACTGTGTAATAGGTAGGAAATAGGGTAGTAGGGTCAATAGTGCACTGTGTAATAGGTAGGAAATAGGGTAGTAGGGTCAATAGTGCACTGTGTAATAGGTAGGAAATAGGGTAGTAGGGTCAATAGTGCACTGTGTAATAGGTAGGAAATAGGGTAGTAGGGTCAATAGTGCACTGTGTGGGGAATAGGGTAGTAGGGTCAATAGTGCACTGTGTAATAGGTAGGAAATAGGGTAGTAGGGTCAATAGTGCACTGTGTAATAGGTAGGAAATAGGGTAGTAGGGTCAATAGTGCACTGTGTAATAGGTAGGAAATAGGGTAGTAGGGTCAATAGTGCACTGTGTAATAGGTAGGCATTTGTAAAAGCAACAGCAGAGAAATGTCCGCCCCGACAGCTTATTGAAGCGAAACTCCGTGTGAACCGACACGACAGGTCGTTAGCGTTACCGGGGCCATATGTCCTTATTCAACCGGGCATCGATCAAAGACTAATTAAGGATTCAATTAAATTGGAGATTATTTAAAGGTTTAAACTGTGAAGCCTGTAAGGACAGAATAATGAGGAATGTTCCCTCCTTTTGAAAGACACAGCTAATAATAGTTCTATTGTTAGTGTGTGTGTGTGTGTGTGTGTGTGTGTGTGTGTGTGTGTGTGTGTGTGTGTGTATGTTTGCGTGTCTCTGTGCATGCGTACGTGAGAGAGAGAGAGAGAGAGAGAGAGAGAGAGAGAGTGTGTGTGTGTGTGTGTGTATGTTTGCGTGTCTCTGTGCATGCGTACGTGAGAGAGAGAGAGAGTGAGAGAGAGAGAGAGTGTGTGTGTGTGTGTGTGTGTGTGTATGTTTGCGTGTCTCTGTGCATGCGTACGTGAGAGAGAGAGAGAGAGAGAGAGAGAGAGAGAGAGAGAGAGAGAGAGAGAGAGAGAGAGAGAGAGAGAGAGAGAGAGAGAGAGAGAGAGAGAGAGAGAGAGAGAGTGTGTGTGTGTGTATATCTGTGCATGCGTACGTGAGAGAGTGTGTGTGTGTGTGTGTGTGTGTGTGTGTGTGTGTTTGCGTGTCTCTGTGCATGCATACGTGTGAGAGAGAGTGTGTGTGCGTGTGTGTGTTTGCGTGTCCGTGCATGCGTACGTGAGAGAGAGTGTGTGTGTGTGGTGTTTTGATATAAAGGTTACCTACTGAAGCCCACTGAGTGGAAGTGCAGAAGGGTAGAATGGAAACCACACAGGACTTTCTTTCAGGAATAAAGGAAATTGGAAACCTGCCACCTACTAAGACGGACCCTTTGATTGACACAATATAAGATCCAGTCTCTTCAGAGAGTGTCCACACCTCTTGATGGTTCCCCCACATGTTGACCTACACACAATACCCCATAATGACATCACAACACCCCATAATGACATCACAATACGCCATCATGACATCACAACACCCCATAATGACATCACAATACCCCATCATGTCAAAGTGGAACTACGTTTTTTTTACGATTTTTTTTTTTTTTAATTATGAAAATGCTGAAATGTTGTTGAGTCAATAGGTATTCAACCCCTTTGTTAGGGCAACGTAAGTTCAGGAGTAAAGAAATGTGCTTATTAACAAGTCACGTAATAAGTTACATGGAGCATCATCGAATCACTACCTCATCTCTGTACCCCAACACATTGAATCTGTGTTTTGAAATTCTATCACAAAGACCAGGGAGGTTTTCCAATGCCTCGCAAAGAAGGGCATTAATTGGTAGAAAGATTGACATTGAATATCACTTTGAGCATGGTAAAGTTATTAATTACATTTTAGATGGTGTATCAATAAACCCCAGTCACTACAAAGATACGGGCGTCCTTCCTAACTCAGTTGCCGTAGAGGAAGGAAACCACTCAGGGATTTTCAACATGAGGCCAATGGTGACTTTAAAAGTTACAGAGTTTAATGGCTGTGATTGGAGAAAACTGAGGATGGATCAACAACACTGTAGTTACTCCACAATACTAACCTAATTGACAGTGTGAAAAGAACCTTGTACAGAATAAAAATATTCCCAAACATACATCCTGTTCGCAAAAAGGCACTAAAGTAATACTGGAAAGAATGTGGCAAAAGAATCCAATACAACACATTACAGAGTACCACTCTCCATATGTAAAAAAAATAAATCACAAGTCACGACTCGTCTCCAGTGTTCATGAAAGCAGAGAGACCACGGGCCTGAGAAAACTCCACACAATGCTGCTATGCTCTCCTCTCCTCCCCTTCTCTTCCACCCTTCCTCTCCTCCCCTTCTCTTCCACCCTTCCTCTCCTATCTCTACTCTTCCTCTCCTCTCCTCTCCTCCCCTTCTCTTCCACCCTTCCTCTCCTACCTCTACTCTTCCTCTCCTCTCCTCTCCTCCCCTTCTCTTCCACCCTTCCTCTCCTACCTCTACTCTTCCACCCTTCCTCTCCTATCTCTACTCTTCCTCTCCTCTCCTCCCCTTCTCTTCCACCCTTCCTCTCCTACCTCTACTCTTCCACCCTTCCTCTCCTACCTCTACTCTTCCTCTCCTCTCCTCCCCTTCTCTTCCACCCTTCCTCTCCTACCTCTACTCTTCCTCTCCTCTCCTCCCCTTCTCTTCCATCTTTCCTCTCCTACCTCTACTCTTCCTCTCCTCTCCTTCTCTCTTCCGCCCTTCCTCTCCTACCTCAACTCTTCCTCTCCTCCCCTTCTCTTCCACCCTTCCTCTCCTACCTCTACTCTTCCTCTCCTTCTCTCTTCCACCCTTCCTCTCCTACCTCTACTCTTCCTCTCCTTCTCTCTTCAACCCTTACCTCTCATCACCTTCTCTTCCACCCTTCCTCTCCTACCTCTACTCTTCCTCTCCTTCTCTCTTCCACATCTTCCTCTCCTACCTCTACTCTTCCTCTCCTTCTCTCTTCAACCCTTACCTCTCCTCCCCTTCTCTTCCACCCTTCCTCTCCTATCTCTACTCTTCCTCTCCTCTCCTTCTCTCTTCTACCCTTCCTCTCCTCTCCTTCACTCTTCTACCCTTCCTCTCTTCCACCCTTCCTCTCCTACCT
The DNA here is from genome assembly GCF_057628025.1 of Oncorhynchus mykiss. Taxonomy (NCBI): domain Eukaryota; kingdom Metazoa; phylum Chordata; class Actinopteri; order Salmoniformes; family Salmonidae; genus Oncorhynchus; species Oncorhynchus mykiss. The sequence continues at coordinate 4,505,667 of NC_143037.1, read as the reverse complement.
CTACTCTTCCACTCCTCTCCTCCTTCCCCTCTCTTCCACCCTTCCTCTCCTCTCCCCTTCCTTCTCTTTCCTCACCCGTCCTCCACCCTCTCCTCCTCCCCTCTCCTCTCCTCTCCCATCTCCTCTCCTACTCCCCTCTCCTCTTCCCCGCTCTCCTATAGCTAGTGCCTATAAGACGATGTCAACACGTTGCTGTGTTTAGACAGGTCAGGTTTAGACAGGCCTGGAGGGGTAGAATCACATTGATTTACTGAGTCATGTCTTCCTCTATTGGCAGGAGTCCCTCTGTCCCTCTGCTCAACATGTGGTAGAGTAGATGGTAGAGTAGATGGTAGAGTAGACGGTAGAGTAGATGGTAGAGTAGATGGGACTACCTCAGTCCCTCTACTCAACATGTGGTAGAGTAGATGGTAGAGTAGATGGTAGAGTAGATGGTAGAGTAGATGGTAGAGTAGATGGTAGAGTAGATGGGACTACCTCTAGCTATTGGATTCCAAAGACACACAACCTAGAAACACCAAACATGGTAGCTTAGGTTAAGGTCAAGTTGTTAGAATGGTAATAACGAAGTACTATTAATCAGGATAGGTAATAAGCAGAGTAGCAGCAGGGTGTGTGAACAGTGTGAAAAGTGTGTATATGTTTGAGTGGGTGTGAGTGTGAATGAATGAATTACAATTTAATTTGTGTCAAATCACCAATTGGCAACCCATCCCAAATGGGATTAATTGACACAAACAAACAAGCATTACAAAAATTCACGATGGTAATTTAAATGATCACTCTTCCTTCAGTGTGTGTGTGTGTGAGTCCAGTGAGTGTACATAGTGCCTGTGCAAAAAAATAAAAATAAGAAATAATTATAATAAAATAAGGGTGTCAATGTAAATAGTCCTGGTAGCCATTTTATTAACCCTTTCACACGTACCATCACACGGGTGTGATCGTTCTACAGTGGTCCCTGAAGCGTACGATCACACCCGTGTGTTTAGAACACTCGTTTAGAACACTCGTTTAGAATGCTCGTTTAGAACACTCGTTTAGAATGCTCGTTTAGAACAGGCAGTTTCGAATGACGCAACAATCAGCCTTTGAGCTGGCCACACTTTTTTCCAGAAACTATTTACACAAACACAGTCCTTACAAAGTTATGTCCAGAATGTCAGCAGTTTATCTTGGGATGCATTGTTCAGATATTCACAGAAGTAAATGTAGCATTACACAATCATCCTAACCGGAAAAATGTAGGCTACATTTGTCCTAGCGCTGAGGAAAGATTGACCCAACACAAGCAGTCATATTTTCTAACTCTCGGCTGACATAAACTTCAATATGAATTAGCTAATAGCAATATATAATGAATCACATCACGGGTGAGCTCACCATTGATCGAAATAACTAGGTAAAACACTTTATAGAAATCGAAAGTAATCCGACGATTAGTTTCAGCGCGCAGCCATGCATTTTTTCCTCACAGAAACCGAAGATAATAAGAGAAGATGAGATGAGTTTGGTCTGTTAGTCTCTATAGTATGCATGTTGAAGGGGTGTGTCATCTACCCTCGTTCACATCCCACCATTAATTTCCGGAAGTCCTCAAAAAATGTGTGAACTCTTACTCACCTCATTTTGTTATAACATCTTTGGTCAAACAGACGTGAATCCCAGAATGCATTGTATGTCAACAAACATGGCTACACAGCTGGAATTAGCTTAGCTCATCATAAATCAGTACAACCTTCAAAAACTATTTTACACACATAATATGTGCCCATTACAATCTGTGCAAGAATCGGAATGCATGATTTGTCACCTAGAATTGAAAACATGTGAATAAAACCTTAAATACACAAATAATTGCCACACAAAACATTTTCTGATAGTGATTTATTGATACAAGTGGCGCGTGCCGGCAGTCAACCACGTAACCTCCCACTCTGCGCCATTCCGTGTTGTTGTTTATGTATGTAGCTAGTGAGCTAAGCTGTAGCATTAACAATGTCTTTCAAAAGGAGACAACTCACAAATGTGGAAATTCTGGAGATTTTTTAAAATTCTGACAATGAGTCTGAGTATGAAAGTCAGGAATCAGATTCTGACAGTGAGGAGCTGCCCCCCAACCTTGTAGCCATTGAGAACCCTGAATCGGAATTTCCCTTGTACACTGACGAAGTACCAGGTCCCTTTGAAGATGCTGGTGGTGATGGAGGCAGACCGACAGTGGATAAAGTACAGGAGTTCTGTGGTTATCTGGAAGGCCACCAGTCATTTCACCCCTCCTGGCCCTGCTGTTTGCTTAGGCTGCTTCATTGTCGTCGGTGATCAGTCCTACCATTGTCGTGGCCACACAGTCTTGGGTGAACAGCCCTGAGGGGCCCCAGAGTTAAGGATCAGCGTGGCAGATGTGTTGTTGTCTACTCTTAACACCTGGGGGCGGCCCGTCAGGAAGTCCAGGATCCAGTTACAGAGGGAAGTGTTTAATCCCAGGGTCCTTAGCATTTTCCTGTTTGTTTACGGCCCTGTACAGCTCGTTGAGTGTAGTCTTGGTGCCAGCATTGGTTTGTGGTGGAAAGTAGACAGCTACGAAAAATACAGATGAAAACTCTCTTGGTAGATAGTGTGGTCTACAGCTTATCATGAGGTGTTCTATCTCAGACAAGCAGACTTCCTTAATATTAGATATCACGCATCAGCTGTTGTTAACAAAGAGAAACACCCCCATTACTTCTGACCAGTCCGTTCTGCCAACGTATAGAAAAAAAACAGCTAGATTTACGTGTTTCATGTCCTTGTTCGGTGAAACCTAAGATATTACAGTGCTTTCAGATCACGTTGATAGTCTCATAGGATATTACAGTGCATTCAGATCACTTTGATAGTCTCAAACGGAGCTTGTCCAGTTTATTCTCCAGTGATTTGCACATTCGCCAATAGAACGGAGGGTAGAGGAGGTTTATCATCGCAGTCTCGTCAGGTACAGTATATCACAAAAGTGAGGACACCCCTCACATTTTTGTAAATATTTGAGTATATCTTTTCGTGTGACAACACTGAAGAAATGATATTTTGCTACAATGTAAAGTAGTGAGTGTACAGCTTGTATAACAGTGTAAATTTGTCCCCTCAAAATAACTCAACACACAGCCATTAATGTCTAAACCGCTGGCAACAAAAGTGAGTACACCCCAAATTGGGCCCAATTAGCCATTTCCCTCCCCGGTGTCATGTGACTCGTTAGTGTTACAAGGTCTCAGGTGTGAATGGGGAGCAGGTGTGTTAAATTTGGTGTCATCACTCTCACACTCCCTCATACTGACTGGTCACTGGAAGTTCAACATGGCACCTCATGGCAAGGAATTCTCTGAGGATCTGAAAAAAAGAATTGTTGCTCTACATAAATGCATGCACACACACACACACACACACACACACACACACACACACACACACACACTGTGCTGAACAATGGCAGGATGACATGGGCCTGACAGGCCAACAACAGCGACAGGAGAAGTACTGCTTCAACAGAAAAACAATCAACTGTCTCTCACTCCTCCTTCTTCCTCTGCCTCCCATACTTTATGTGTTTTGGCACCTCTTGTATTTTATGACTCAAAAGAGTGAACAGTAAAACTGGAGAGAGCATTTAGAATGCATACAAGCTGAGCAGGAGAGAGCATTTAGAATGCATACCAGCTGAGCAGGAGAGAGCATTTAGAATGCATACCAGCTGAGCAGGAGAGAGCATTTAGAATGCATACCAGCTAAGCAGGAGAGAGCATTTAGAATGCATAGCAGCTGAGCAGGAGAGAGCATTTAGAATGCATACCAGCTGAGCAGGAGAGAGCACACCCCTGATGGAAGGCAGGGAACAAGAGAGAGAGACAACCCCCCCATTTTATGGGTGTCGTGTAAAAATGTCAAAATGATGGCTCATACACAACAAATACACTATATACACAAAAGTATGTGGACACCCCTTCGAATTAGTGGATTTGACTATTTCAGCCACACCCGTTGTACAAAATCAATTAAACAGCCATGCAATCTCCATAGACAAACATTGGCAATATAATGGCCTTACTGAAGAGCTCAGTGACTTTCAACGTGGCACCATCATAGGACGCCACCTTTCCAACAAGTCAGTTTGTCAAATTTCTGCCCTGCTAAGTGCTGCCCCCCCCCCCCCCCCCCGTCAACTGTAAGTGCTGTTATTGTGAAGTGGAAACGTCTAGGAGCAACAACGGCTCAGCCGTGAAGTGGTAGGCTACGCAAGCTCACAGAACAGGACCACTGAAGCGCGTTTCACATAAAAAATTAATCGGTCCTCGGTTGCAACACTCACTACCGATTTCCAAACTGCCTCTGGAAGCAACGTCAAGAGAAGAACTGTTCGTCGGGAGCTTCATGAAATGGGTTTCCACGATCAGCTGCACACAAGCCTAAGATCACCATTCACAACGCCAAGGGAGTGGTGTGAAGCTCGCTGCCATTGGACTCTGGAGCGATAAATCACGCTTCACCATCTGGCAGGCCAACGGACGAATCTGGGTTTGGCAGATGCCAGGAGAACGCTACCTGCCCGAATGCATAGTGCCAACTGTAACGTTTGGTGGATTAGGAATAATGGTCTGGGGCTGTTTTTCATGGTTCGGGCCCCTTAGTTCTAGTGAAGGGAAATATTAACGCTACAGCATACAATGACATTCTAGATGATTCTGTGCTTCCAACTTTGTGGCAACAGTTTGGGGAAGGCCATTTCCTGTTTCAGCATGACAATGCCCCCGTGCACAAAGCGAGGTCCATACAGAAATGGTTTGTCGAGATCGGTGTGGAAGAATTTGACTGGCCTGCACAGAACCCCTGACCTCAATCCCATCGGACACCTTTGGGATGAATTGGAATAGCGAGTGCAAGCCAGGCCTAATCAGTGCCCGTCCTCACTAATGCTTTTGTGGCTGAATGGAAGCAAGTCCACACAGCAATGTTCCAACATCTAGTGGAAAGCCTTCCCAGAAGAGTGAAGGCTGTTAAAGCAGCAATGTTCCAACATCTAGTGGAAAGCCTTCCCAGAAGAGTGGAGGCTGTTATAGCAGCAATGTTCCAACCTCTAGTGGAAAGCCTTCCCAGAAGAGTGGAGGCTGTTATAGCAGCAATGTTCCAACATCTAGTGGAAAGCCTTCCCAGAAGAGTGGAGGCTGTTATAGCAGCAATGTTCCAACATCTAGTGGAAAGCCTTCCCAGAAGAGTGAAGGCTGTTACAGCAGCAATGTTCCAACATCTAGTGGAAAGCCTTCCCAGAAGAGTGGAGGCTGTTATAGCAGCAATGTTCCAACATCTAGTGGAAAGCCTTCCCAGAAGAGTGGAGGCTGTTATAGCAGCAATGTTCCTACATCTAGTGGAAAGCCTTCCCAGAAGAGAGGAGGCTGTTACAGCAGCAAAGGGGGGACCAACTCCATATTAATGCCCATGATTTTGGAATAAAATGTTGGACGAGCAGGAGTCCACATCCTGTTGGTCAAGTAGTGTACATGTTTGGTAAGGAAGACTCCAAACTAACTCCTCTGCCAAAAATGATGTGGCGTAAGATCATGGGGTGATAAAACCTCCAAAATCTCCTACTACTGCCTGTATCCCAAGTAGCACCCTTTTCCCTACAAACATAAGGCACTACTTTTGACCAGAGCCTCAGGGCCATGGACAAAGGTACCGCACTATATAGGGAATAGGGTGCCATAGGGCTCTGGTCTAAAGTAGAGCACAGCTTTCCTGATGTGTTATTGATGTGTTCAGAGCAGGACTTTAGGAAGCTATCCTGCTGTGTTATTGATGTGTTCAGAGCAGGACTTTAGGAAGCTATCCTGCGGTGTTATTGATGTGTTGAGTTGAGGACTTGTGAGGTGTCTGTTTCTCAAACTAGACAATCTAATGTACTTGTCCTCTTGCTCAGTTGTGCACCGGGGCCTCCCACTCCTCGTTCTATTCTGGTTAGAGACAGTTTGTGCTGCTCTGTGAAGGGAGTAGGACACAGTGTTGTACAAGATCTTCAGTTTAAAGGCAATTTCTCACATGGAATAGCCTTCATTTCTCAGAACAGAATATAACGTTTTTTGTTTCTGGCCATTTTGAGTCTGTAATCAAACCCACAAATACTGATGCTCCAGATACTCAACTAGTCTAAAGGAGGCCAGTTTTATTGCTACTTTAATCAGAACAACAGTTTTCAACTGTGCTAACATAATTGCAAAAGGGTTTTCTAATGATGAATGAGCTAACACAACGTGCCATTGGAACACAGGAGTGATGGTTGCTGATAATGGGCCTCTGTACCCCTATGTAGATATTCCATAGAAAAAGATCAGCCGTTTCCAGCTCCAATAGTCATTTACAACATTAACAATGTTTACACTCTATTTCTGATCCATTTGATGTTATTTTCAAATGGACAAAAAAAAAAAAGTGCTTTTCTTTCAAAAACAAGGACATTTCCCGAAACTTTTGAACGGTAGTGTATATATATACATATATATATATACATATATACAGTATCAGTCAACAGTTTGGACACACCTACTCATTCAAGGGTTTTTCTTAATTTTTACATTGTACAATAATAGTGAAGACAGTGCAACTATGAAATAACACATTATGGAATCATGAAGTAACCAAAAAAAAAAGTGTTAAACAAATCAAAATATATTCTATATTTGAGATTCTTTAAAGTAGCCACCGTTTGCCTTGATGACAGCTTTGCACATTCTTAGCACTCTCTCAACCAGCTTCATGAGTTAGGCACCTGGAATGCATTTCAATTAACGTGTGTGCTTTGTTAAAAGTTAATTTGGGGAATTTTTTTCCTTCTTAATGCGACTGAGCCAATCAGTTGAGTTGCAACATGGTAGGTGTGGTATACAAAATATAGACCTATTTGGTAAAAGACCAAGTCCATATTATGGCAAGAGAAATGACAGTCCATCATTACTTTAAGACATGAAGGTCAGTCAATCCAGAAAATTTCAAGAACTATGAAAGTTTCTTCAAGTGCAGTCGCAAAAACCATCAAGCACTTTGTTGAAACTGGCTCTCATGAGGACCATCACAGGAAATGAAGACCCAGAGTTACCTCTGCTGCAGAGGATAAGTTCATTAGTTACCAGCCTCAGAAATTGCAGCCCAAATAAATGCTTCACAGAGTTCAAGTAACAGACACATCTCAACATCAACTGTTCAGAGGAGACTGCGTGAATCAGGCCTTCCTGGTCAAATTGCTGCAAAGAAACCACTACTAAAGGACACCAATAAGAAGAGACTTGCTTGGGCAAAGAAACACGAGCAATGGACATTAGACCGGTGGAAATCAAACCTTTGGTCTGATGAGTCCAAATGTGCGATTTTTTGGATTCAACCGCCGTGTCTTTGTGAGATGCAAAGTAGGTGAACAGAGGATCTCGGCACGTGTGGTTCCCACCGTGAAGCATGGAGGAGGAGGTGTGGTGGTGCTTTGCTGGTGACAGTGTCTGTGATTTATTTAGATTTCAAGGCACACTTAACAAGAAGTTAATCTTTAACCCGATGTATAACACTTGTATGTTTTATTAATTTTATAATGAGTATTTCTGTTTTTGAATTTGGCACTCTGCAATTTCACTGAATGTTGGCCAGGTGGGAAGCTAGCATCCCACGTACCCTAATGAGGTTAACCAGCATGGCTACCACAGCATTCTGCAGAGATACGCCATCCCATCTGGTTTACGCTTAGTGGGATTATCATTTGTTTTTCAACAGGACAATGACCCAACACACTTCCAGGCTGTGTAAAGGCTATTTCACCAAGAAGGAAAGTCATGGAGTGCTGCATCAGATGACCTGGCCTCCACAATCACCCGACCTCAACCCAATTGAGATGGTTTGGGATGAGTCGGACTGCTGAGTGAAAGAAAAGCAGCCAACAAGTGCTCAGCATCTGTGGGCAATGCTTCAAGACTGTTGGAAAATAACTCCAGGTAAGGCTGGTTGAGAGAATGCAAGGCAAAGGGCAAAGGGTGGCTACTAATATATTTAGATTTTTAACACTTTTTTGGTTACTACATGATTCCATATGTGTTATTTCATAGTTGATGTCGTCACTATTATTCTACAATGTAGAAAATAGTGAAAATGAAGAAAAACCCTTGAAAGAGTAGGTGTTGTCCAAACTTTTGACTGATACTGTTATAAACTGAACAAAAACATAAACAAAAAGTGTTGGTTCCATGTTTCATGAGCTGAAATAATCGATAACCAGAAATTCTCCAGACGCAAAAAAAAAATAGTATTTCTCTCAAATTCTGTGCACACATTTGTTTACATCCCTGTTAGTGAACATTTCTCCTTTGCCAAGATAATCCATCCATCTGACAGGTGTGGCATATCAAGAAGCTGATTAAACAGCATGATCATTACACAAGTGCACCTTGTGCTGGGGACAATAAACCGCCACTCTAAAATGTGCAGTTTTTGTCACACAACACAATGCCACAGATGTCTCAAGTTTTGAGGGAGCGTACAATTGGCATGTTGACTGCAGCAGTGTCCACCAGAGCTGTCGCCACAAAAATGTTGTTTTGGAAAATGTGGGCATTTTACATCCAACTGGCCTCACATCCGCAGACCACAGGCCAGCCCAGGACCTCCACATCTGACTTCTTCAACTGGGGGATCGTGGGTAAAACAGTATGAAAACGTTATTAATGTGACCAGTGTTCAACAACTGGAGAGAGCAAAGCAGTCTCTAAGGTTCAGGGTACTGGCTGGAGGCCGGCTTGTGGTGGCTGTTTAACAGTCTGATGGCCTGGAGATAGAAGCTGTTAATCAGTCTCTTGGTCCCAGTTCTGATGCACCTGTACTACCTCTGTCTTCTAGACGGTAGTGGGGTGAACAAGCCACACTCCAATCCTCAAGTATCAAATCACACTTGAAGTGGGTGGAGAGATAGCAAGAACGGAAATACAAAGACACCACCCACCACCCCCCCCCCCCCCCCCCACGACCCCCCTCCCATAATTTGATGAGTTAATGTGATCCTCTAAAGTCCTGCTTTCAAAATGATTAAGTGGGTGATTTCTGAAAATGTGGGACTTGAAAGCAGCAAATCCTTAGCCATTTGATAGGCTACTTCCCATTATAGTCTCATGAATTAAGAATAGGAGGCCAAGGTTTTTATTTCACTACTAGTTGATTCTCCCTCAGTGTTCCTAACACTTGTCAGGAAAGGCAAATGCAGACATACAGGGCTACTCCTGGTATGACAACACTACTATAATAAATCACACTTCTGGTATGACAACGCTACTATAATAAATCACACTTCTGGTATGACAACGCTACTATAATAATCAGACTTCTGGTATGACAACAATACTATAATAATCACACTTCTGGTATGACAACGTTACTATAATAATCACACTTCTGGTATGACAACGCTACTATAATAATCAGACTTCTGGTATGACAACGCTACTATAATAATCAGACTTCTGGTATGACAACGCTACTATAATAAATCACACTTCTGGTATGACAACGCTACTATAATAAATCACACTTCTGGTATGACAACGCTACTATAATAAATCACACTTCTGGTATGACAACGCTACTATAATAATCACACTTCTGGTATGACAACGCTACTATAATAATCACACTTCTGGTATGACAACGCTACAATAATAATCACACTTCTGGTATGACAACGCTACTATAATAATCACACTTCTGGTATGACAACGCTACTATAATAATCACACTTCTGGTATGACAACGCTACTATAATAAATCACACTTCTGGTATGACAACGCTACAATAATAATCACACTTCTGGTATGACAACGCTACAATAATAATCACACTTCTGGTATGACAACGCTACTATAATAAATCACACTTCTGGTATCACAACGCTACTATAATAATCACACTTCTGGTATGACAACGCTACTATAATAATCACACTTCTGGTATGACAACGCTACTATAATCAATCACACTTCTGGTATGACAACGTTACTATAATAATTACACTTCTGGTATGACAACGCTACTATAATAAATCACACTTCTGGTATGACAACGCTACAATAATAATCACACTTCTGGTATGACAACGCTACTATAATAAATCACACTTCTGGTATGACAACGCTACTATAATAATCACACTTCTGGTGAAAAACTAAGAATTAGATGTGCATGAAATGCCAACCACTGCCTTGTCCCTAGGCTCACTTTCAGAAACACAGCTCCATTTCACTGCCACTGTCGTCAGCCTTCAGCTGACAGCAAATATAATCAAAATTTGTGGTCTCTCTCTCTCTGTGTCTCTCTCTCTCTCTGTGTCTCTCTCTGTGTGTCTCTCTCTGTGTGTCTCTCTCCGTGTGTCTCTCTCCGTGTGTCTCTCTCTCTCATTCAATGGCCTTTATTGGCATGGGAAACATGTTTACATTGCCAAAGCGCGCTCTCCCTCCCTCCCCCTCTCCCTCTCCCTCTCTCTCTCTCTCTCTCTCCCTCCTCCTCCTCCCCATCTCTTCCCTCTCTGTAGTGGAATTGAAAGCTGCTTCGTGCAGTGAGTTCTTCGGTGGCAATCTCCAATTACCTTGCTGCGTGTGAGTGTTCACTGCACTGGAACTTTTCCATTTCATCATTACACCCCAAGCCAAGCGGCAGGGAGGGAGGGAGGCAGGGGGGAGGGAGGCAGGGAGAGAGAGAGTCAGGCAGGGTGGGAGGGAGGGAAGGAGGCAGGCAGGCAGGGAGAGAGAGAGGCAGGCAGGCAGGGAGGGTGGCAGGCAGGGAGAGAGAGAGAGGCAGGCATGGAGGGTGGCAGGGAGAGAGAGAGGCAGGCAGGGAGGGAGGGAGGCAGGCAGGGAGAGAGAGAGGCAGGCAGGCAGGGAGGGTGGCAGGGAGAGAGAGAGGCAGGCAGGGAGGCAGGCAGGCAGGGAGGGAGGCAGGCAGGGAGAGAGAGAGAGAGGCAGGCAGGGAGGGTGGCAGGGAGAGAGAGAGAGGCAGGCAGGGAGGGTGGCAGGGAGAGAGAGAGGCAGGCTGGGAGGGAGGGAGGAAGAGAGAGAGGCAGGCAGGCAGGGAGGGTGGCAGGGAGAGAGAGAGGCAGGCAGGGAGGCAGGCAGGCAGGGAGGGAGGCAGGCAGAGAGAGAGGCAGGCAGGCAGGGAGGGTGGCAGGGAGAGAGAGAGGCAGGCAGGGAGGTAGGTAGGGAGGGAGGGAGGCAGGCAGGGATAGAGGGAGGGAGGAAGAGCGAGAGGCAGGCAGGCAGGGAGGGAGGGAGGGAGGGGCAGGCAGAGAGGGAGGCAGGCAGGGAGGGAGGGTGGCAGGGAGAGAGAGAGGCAGGCAGGGAGGGAGGGAGGGAGACAGGGAGAGAGAGAGGCAGCCAGGGTGCGAGGGAGGCAGGGAGGGAGGGAGGCAGGGAGAGAGAGAGGCAGGCAGGGAGAGAGGCAGGCAGAGAGGGAGAGAGAGGCAACTACAAAGCCAACCATGTCCTCCAGGCTCCACAGGGGGCCTTACAAGCTCCACACACACAGACAAACACAGACACAACAGGGGCCTTCCAAGCTCCAGCAGATTCCTGGATTTGTCTGCATGGAAAATATCAATTCCTTTACAAAGCACAGGTGCAGGGAGCTTTTAAAGCAACGTTCCCCAAACTTGGTCCTGGTCCTAAATTAGTACCCCTCCCTCTCTTCCACCATGTTTGGTTCAACTTTCTCCAAGCACGCATCTCAAATGGCACCCTATTCCCTATGTAGTAGTGCTCTACCCATAGGGCCCTGGTCAAAAGTAGTGCACTACCCCATAGGGCTCTGGTCAAAAGTAGTGCACTACCCATAGGGTCCTGGTCAAAAGTAGTGCACTACCCCATAGGGCACTGGTCAAAAGTAGTGCACTAGCCATAGGGCTCTGGTCTAAAGTAGTGCACTACTCATAGGGCCCTGGTCAAAAGTAGTGCACTACCCATGGGGCTCTGGTCAAAAGTAGTGCAGTTAATAGGGGACCAGTGAGATCGAGCCCAAAGAGGTGATGACCTTTAAAAAACACAGAGGTGAAGAAGATAAAACCAGTCTGCAGTAAAACGACCTTAAACTTTATTGTCCCTGCAGGACATTCTCCAGCATGTTGTTGTGCACCCTATTCCCTATGAGGTGCACTACTTTTGGGAATCATTACATAGGGAATAGGGTGCCATTTGGAAGAAAAAAATGTGGCTTCAATAGCATTGTCTCCCTTATCTTGGACAACGGATTACGGGAGACGAGAACGAGGGAATCATTTGATCCAACTTCTATTCAAGTGGTCAATTCATCCACCGATCAATATTAATCAACGTGTGTTAGCACATCCCCAGACATCAGGCCTTACAATCCCCCTCTACTGGGTGTGTGTGTGTGTGTGTGTCTCAGCCAAGACTGATGTCTCAGGACTTAACCTGGGGTGAGGGCCTAAGGCAGTCAAGCTTTATCTCCCTCCCAGCCAGAGATCTCATTGCAACATCCTGAAAATGATTCATCAACAGCTTTAGACAAGTCAGAGATAATAAAGCAGCCAGCAATCACACACACACACACACACACAAACAAACAGTGGCCGTGTCTGAATACCTGCCTCCTAAAGTGTAGGCCGTTTGAGTATGGATAGTGCCTACTGGCCAACACCCCAACAATATGATGGTATCACCTCCTATTGGCCAACCCCCCCAACAATACGATGGTATCACCTCCTCCTGGCCAACCCCCCCAACAATACGATGGTATCACCTCCTCCTGGCCAACCCCCCCAACAATACGATGGTATCACCTTCTACTGGCCAACCCCCCCAACAATACGATGGTATCACCTCCTCCTGGCCAACCCCCCCAACAATACGATGGTATCACCTCCTCCTGGCCAACCCCCCCAACAATATGATGGTATCACCTCCTCCTGGCCAACCCCCCCAACAATACGATGGTATCACCTCCTCCTGGCCAACCCCCCCAACAATACGATGGTATCACCTCCTATTGGCCAACCCCCCCAACAATACAATGGTATCACCTCCTATTGGCCAACCCCCCCAACAATACGATGGTATCACTTCCTATTGGCCAACCCCCCCCAACAATACGATGGTATCACCTCCTACTGGCCAACAATACGATGGTATCACTTCCTATTGGCCAACCCCCCCAACAATACGATGGTATCACTTCCTATTGGCCAACCCCCCCAACAATACAATGGTATCACCTCCTACTGGCCAACAATACAATGGTATCACCTCCTATTGGCCAACCCCCCCAACAATACAATGGTATCACCTCCTATTGGCCAACCCCCCCAACAATACGATGGCGTCACGAACCGGCTCAAAGCCCGTAACAAAGGGAGACAACGTGGAGATAAGGAGTAACAAAATATATATTTATTAACTAAAGCAACTAAGGAAAATATACAATGGTGTGTGTAACCAGTAATCAGTAGTGTAAGTGAGTGTTTTTTGCATGCATGAATGTGATAATGCAGGGTGTTGAAAAGATGCTGAGGCAAACAACCCAAAAACCACCAAGAAACACAACAAAATCCATAAAGGTGTCTGCATGGAGAGTCTCCTCCATGAATGTGGAAGAGGTCTATTTATCCTGGGACACACGGGCCCAGGTGTTTCCCATGTAGCTGACGAACCTCCCAACTCCGCCCACCGGCATCCTAATAAGGAAACAAGAACAAAGAGAGAATACGGCAGACAGAGTGGGAGGGTCGTCACAATGGTATCACCTCCTATTGGCCAACCCCCCCCAACAATACGATGGTATCACTTCCTATTGGTTTCTATTGGACATATCCAGGTATTTTTTATCCCAGTTTCGTTTGCTTCCATTTAAGAAACGTTTTTTTCAACAGAAAATTCAGCCTAATGAATGCAGCCCCTGATCACAAACACAGTTCACGTTCATAGCAGCCACGTTGTATTCCTTCTAGCCTCAATGCACTCTCCTCCTATCACCTTTTCCATTTGTTTGTGGACTTCAAGGAAGAACACATCAGCTGCATGTGACCAGAATAAAAATTACAAATTAAAACTGTTCAACTATTGTCTTTCTTTCTCTTTGAGTCATCTACTCACCACATTTTATGCACTGCAGTGCTAGCTAGCTCTAGCGTATGCCTTCTAGATTCATCCTCTGCTCCTTTGATTGTGTGGACAAAATGTCAGGTCACGCAGCAAGAGCTCTGATTGTCATAATTACTATGTCCTCCAACCTATGTAAGTCTATGGAAGGGGGTGAGAACCATGAGCCTCCTAGGTTTTGTATTGAAGTCAATGTACCCAGAGGAGGACAGAAGCTAGCTGTCGTCTACACCATGGTGCTACCCTACAGAGTGCTGTTGAGTCTACTGTAGACCTTCATTGCAAAACAGTGTGTTTTAATCAATTATTTTGTGATGTGAATATATTTGGTTTATCTAAAAAAGGATAACCTTTTCAATGTTAAACTATTTTATTATTATGAAGTTCACTGAGGATGATGGTCCTCCCTTTCCTCCTCTGACACACACATAAACAGAACAGCTCCTCCAAGCACTGCGCTGCCAAAACGGCAGTCACGCCAGTCTAGATAAGACCAAGCAGTCACGCCAGTCTAGATAAGACCAAGCAGTCACGCCAGTCTAGATAAGACCAAGCAGTCACGCCAGTCTAGATAAGACCAAGCAGTCACGCCAGTCTAGATAAGACCAAGCAGTCACGCCAGTCTAGATAAGACCAAGCAGTCACGCCAGTCTAGATAAGACCAAGCAGTCACGCCAGTCTAGATAAGACCAAGCAGTCACGCCAGTCTAGATAAGACCACGCAGTCACGCCAGTCTAGATAAGACCAAGCAGTCACGCCAGTCTAGATAAGACCAAGCAGTCACGCCAGTCTAGATAAGACCAAGCAGTCACGCCAGTCTAGATAAGACCAAGCAGTCACGCCAGTCTAGATATGATCAAGCAGTCACGCCAGTCTAGAAAAGACCAAGCAGTCACGTGGGCCTCTTAGAAAGCTTCTTGGTGTGGTTTCCCTCACAGAGGGAGTAGACGCCTGAGAGTGACTGTTGTTCAAATGACAACCTATAGATCCTGGTCTACAGTAGTCCACTACCCTGGTCAACAGTAGTCCACTACCCTATAGACCCTGGTCTACAGTAGTCCACTACCCTGGTCAACAGTAGTCCACTACCCTATCGACCCTGGTCTACAGTAGTCCACTACTCTGGTCTACAGTAGTCCACTACCCTGGTCTACAGTAGTCCACTACCCTATAGACCCTGGTCTACAGTAGTCCACTACCCTGGTCTACAGTAGTCCACTACCCTATAGACCCTGGTCTACAGTAGTCCACTACCCTATAGACCCTGGTCTACAGTAGTCCACTACCCTGGTCAACAGTAGTCCACTACCCTATAGACCCTGGTCTACAGTAGTCCACTACTCTGGTCTACAGTAGTCCACTACCCTATAGACCCTGGTCTACAGTAGTCCTCTACCCTATAGACCCTGGTCTACAGTAGTCCTCTACCCTATAGACCCTGGTCTACAGTAGTCCACTACTCTGGTCTACAGTAGTCCACTACCCTATAGACCCTGGTCTACAGTAGTCCTCTACCCTATAGACCCTGGTCTACAGTAGTCCTCTACCCTATAGACCCTTGTCTACAGTAGTCCACTACTCTGGTCTACAGTAGTCCACTACCCTATAGACCCTGGTCAACAGTAGTCCTCTACCCTATAGACCCTGGTCAACAGTAGTCCACTACCCTGGTCAACAGTAGACCACTACCCTGGTCAACAGTAGTCCACTACCCTGGTCAACAGTAGTCCACTACCCTATAGACCCTGGTCTACAGTAGTCCACTACCCTATAGACCCTGGTCAACAGTAGTTCACTACCCTATAAACCCTGGTCAACAGTAGTCCACTACCCTATAGACCCTGGTCAACAGTAGTCCACTACCCTATAAACCCTGGTCAACAGTAGTCCACTACCCTATAGACCCTGGTCTACAGTAGTCCACTACCCTGGTCAACAGTAGTCCACTACCCTATAGACCCTGGTCTACAGTAGTCCACAACCCTGGTCTACAGTAGTCCTCTACCCTATAGACCCTGGTCAACAGTAGTCCACTACCCTATAAACCCTGGTCAACAGTAGTCCACTACCCTATAGACCCCGGTCAACAGTAGTCCACTACCCTATAGACCCTGGTCAACAGTAGTCCACTAACCTGGTCAACAGTAATCCACAACCCTATAGACCCCCGTCAACAGTAGTCCACTACCCTGGTCTACAGTAGTCCACTACCCTATAGACCCTGGTCTACAGTAGTCCACTACCCTGGTCTACAGTAGTCCACTAACCTGGTCAACAGTAATCCACTACCCTATATACCCTGGTCTACAGTAGTCCACTACACTGGTCAACAGTAATCCACTACCCTATAGACCCTGGTCTACAGTAGTCCACTACCCTATAGACCCTGGTCTACAGTAGTCCACTACCCTATAGACCCTGGTCTACAGTAGTCCACTACCCTATAGACCCTGGTCTACAGTAGTAAACTACCCTATAGACCCTGGTCTACCGTAGTCCACTACCCTATAGACCCTGGTCTACAGTAGTAAACTACCCTATAGACCCTGGTCTACAGTTGTCCACTACCCTATAGACCCTGGTCTACAGTAGTCCACTACCCTATAGACCCTGGTCTACCGTAGTCCACTACCCTGGTCTACAGTAGTCCACTACCCTCTCAGGACTGTTTGACTGTTGAACATGGGGTTACCTCTTGTCAGCTTGTCATAGGCCATGTGTCTGTCCCCCACCCCACCAAGCAAAATCTGAAAAAGGAAACAATTGTACCAAGGGAAATCACCACTCAGGGAAACTCAAGAGGGCTCTTTCGGGAAGAGGTATAGCAGACTTCAAACTGTTCTCAGTGTTTATCATCTAGGACCTAGGTCAAAGAGACTACATGTGTTGAAGACAGCTTCTCCTTGTCAGTGGAGGTGTGTGTGTGTGTGTGTGTGTGTGTGTGTGTGTGTGTGTGTGTGTGTGTGTGTAGAACATGTTAAATGCTGTCAGCCTCATTTAGCGGTCTGGTCACTGAATATTCATGATCTCTGAGCTCGCTGCCTTCCTTAACGGTGTCAGTCGGCCATGCACACTTACTAAATGGCAGCTAGCAGCCAGAACACACACACACACACACACACACACACACACGCTTGTTTTACTATCCTTCTGGAGACCTATAATTGATTTCAATTCAAAATCCTATTTTTACCCTTCAACCCTTACATTAATCTCAAACCCCTAAATTGTAACCCTAAACCCCACAAGGGAGAATGTCCCATGTTTTACTATCCTTGTGGGGATATCATGTAACACGTGGATAGTTATAGAAGTGCGCACACACACACACACACACACACACACACACACACACACAAAGCCAAGAAGGCAAACACAGCAGAAGTAATATGTCAGTAGTTTCTTAGGTGGGTCGTTCTTGAATTACAGTGGCAGGGCAAAAAAAGGAACTTCATTTTTGTTGATTTAGTTTTTAAATGTATTTTTCGGGGTACATATTCCCATTCTAAATCAACTAATATGGCAGATTAATGCCACCAGTAAGAGTAGTAACGCCAATGATAGTAACAACAATGATGGTAACAACAATGATGGTAACAACAATGATGGTAACAACAATGATGGTAACAACAATGTAGTAACGCCAATGATGGTAACAACAATGATGGTAACAACAATGATGGTAACAACAATGATGGTAACAACAATGTAGTAACGCCAATGATGGTAACAACAATGATGGTAACAACAATGATGGTAACAACAATGTAGTAACGCCAATGATGGTAACAACAATGATGGTAACAACAATGATGGTAACAACAATGATGGTAACAACAATGTAGTAACGCCAATGATGGTAACAACAATGATGGTAACAACAATGATGGTAACAACAATGATGGTAACAACAATGTAGTAACGCCAATGATGGTAACAACAATGATGGTAACAACAATGATGGTAACAATAATGTAGTAACGCCAATGATGGTAACAACAATGATGGTAACAACAATGATGGTAACAACAATGTAGTAACGCCAATGATGGTAACAACAATGATGGTAACAACAATGATGGTAACAACAATGATGGTAACAACAATGATGGTAACAACAATGATGGTAACAACAATGATGGTAACAACAATGATGGTAACAACAATGATAGTAACAACAATGATAGTAACGCCAATGATGGTAACGCCAATGATGGTAACACCAATGAGAAATCTTAGGTAAATTAGGATTATGTGAAATGAAGGCCACAAATGCTCAAATCGGAGGTCATCAAATCCTTTTAAAAAATGATTTAGTGACCATATTAAAGCATGTTGCTCACAATGTTATTTCCCTTCATTTAAATTGACACCAAAAGTTACACTTTGAATTTAGAAAATAAATAAATAATAATAAATCAATGGAATTCGATTTATAACAAACAGAAAGGTTGGGAGGTTAGCATTTTATATCATACACCCAAGAGATGCTAATCTCTCACCATTACAATAACAGGAGAGGTTAGCATTTTATATCATACACCCAAGACATGCTAACCTCTCACCATTACAATAACAAGGGAGGTTAGTGTTATTGGAGGGGGGGGGTTGATATTTATGCATCTGTAACAGGGAGAAAAAGGTCAATATTGACCCACTGATAGTCACCTCTGTTATCCCCACGACAACCATCTGCCCTATGATGTTACAGGAGTAACACTAGGGCACACACAAAGACAAACACAAAAGCTCTGTCTCTACCCAGCTGCAGCCTCAGTCCCAGGAGAACTTAGTGTGACTAGGACATGAACCATACAACCCCGCCAGCGTCACCCAGAAACCACCTGGCTGAACCCCCCCCCCCCCCCCCCACCCCCCACCCACCGTCTGACTGACTGACTGACTGAATGAATGAAGAGAGGTTGTGTTGTGTGCCACTACTACTAATCAATGAGGCGGTGCGAAGCCTCGCTCACACACAGTCGTACACACACACACACACACACACACACACACACACACAGTCACACATACAGACATGAACAAGGGCAACACACACACAGTTATTTATTTTGTTGCTCCTTTGCACCCCAGTATCTCTACTTCACCATTTATCATCTGCACATCTATCACTCCAGTGTTTATTTGCTAAATTGTAATTATTTCACCACTATGGCCTATTTCTTGCATTTTTTATTATTTATTTCACCTTTATTTAACCAGGTAGGCTAGTTGAGAACACCTTTATTTAACCAGGTAGGCTAGTTGAACACCTTCATTTAACCAGGTAGGCTAGTTGAGAACACCTTTATTTAACCAGGTAGGCTAGTTGAGAACAGCTTTATTTAACCAGGTAGGCTAGTTGAGAACAGCTTTATTTAACCAGGTAGGCTAGTTGAGAACACCTTAATTTAACCAGGTAGGCTAGTTGAGAACAAGTTCTCATTTACAACTGCGACCTGGCCAAGATAAAGCATAGCAGTGTGAACAGACAACAACACAGAGTTACACATGGAGTAAACAATTAACAAGTCAATAACACAGTAGAAAACAAAGAGAGTCTATATACATTGTGTGCAGAAGGCATGAGGAGGTAGGCGAATAATTACAATTTAGCAGATTAACACTGGAGTGATAAATGATCAGATGGTCACGTACAGGTAGAGATACTGGTTTGCAAAAGAGCAGAAAAGTATATAAATATAAACAGTATGGGGATGAGGTAGGTAAATTGGGTGGGCTATTTACCGATGGACTATGTACAGCTGCAGCAATCGGTTAGCTACTCAGATAGCAGATGTTTAAAGTTGGTGAGGGAGATAAAAGTCTCCAACTTTAGCGATTTTTGCAATTCGTTCCAGTCGCAGGCAGCAGAGAACTGGAAGGAAAGGCGTGAGGTGTTGGCTTTAGGGATGAACACCTGCTGGAACGTGTGCTACGGGTGGGTGTTGCCATGGTGACCAGTGAACTGAGATAAGGCGGAGCTTTTACCTCCCTAATCTCACCTCATTTGCTCACATCGTATATAGACTTGTTTAAACTGTATTATTGACTATGTTTGTTTTACTCTATGTGTAACTCTGTGTTGTTGTATGTGTCAAACTGCTTTGCTTTATCTTGGCCAGGACGCAATTGTAAATGAGAACTTGTTCTCAACTAGCCTACCTGGTTAAATAAAGGTGTTCTCAACTAGCCTACCTGGTTGAAATAAAGGTGTTCTCAACTAGCCTACCTGGTTAAATAAAGGTGTTCTCAACTAGCCTACCTGGTTGAAATAAAGGTGTTCTCAACTAGCCTACCTGGTTAAATAAAGGTGTTCTCAACTAGCCTACCTGGTTGAAATAAAGGTGTTCTCAACTAGCCTACCTGGTTAAATAAAGGGGAAATAAATAAACAAATAAATAAAAAATAAATAAACACGACTCTCCTCTAGAGAAGGAGCGATAATCGGTTGGGACGATAATTGACCTCTGGGTGCATCTCGTTACCAAGGTGCATATAGTTAAAATCAAATCAAAGTTTATTTGTCTCGTGAGTCGAATACAACAGTGAAATGCTGACTTACAGGTTTTAACCAATAAAACAACAGTACTTACAGGTTCTAACCAATAAAACAACAGTACTTACAGGTTCTAATCAATAAAAACAACAGTACTTACAGGTTCTAACCAATAAAACAACAGTACTTACAGGTTCTAACCAATAAAACAACAGTACTTACAGGTTCTAACCAATAAAACAACAGTACTTACAGGTTCTAACCAATAAAACAACAGTACTTACAGGTTCTAACCAATAAAACAACAGTACTTACAGGTTCTAACCAATAAAACAACAGTACTTACAGGTTCTAACCAATAGTGCAAAAAAGGTGTTAGGTGAACAATAAAGTAAGTAAAGAAATAAAACAACAGTAAAAAGACAGGCTATATAAAGTAGAGAGGCTATATACAGTAGAGAGGCTATATACAGTAGAGAGGCTATATACAGTAGAGAGGCTATATAAAGTAGAGAGGCTATATACAGTAGAGAGGCTATATACAGTAGAGAGGCTATATACAGTAGAGAGGCTATATACAGTAGAGAGGCTATATACAGTAGAGAGGCTATATACAGGAGAGAGGCTATATACAGTAGAGAGGCTATATACAGGAGAGAGGCTATATACAGGAGAGAGGCTATATACAGTAGAGAGGCTATATACAGTAGAGAGGCTATATACAGTAGAGAGGCTATATAAAGTAGAGAGGCTATATACAGTAGAGAGGCTATATACAGTAGAGAGGCTATATACAGTAGAGAGGCTATATACAGTAGAGAGGCTATATACAGTAGAGAGGCTATATACAGTAGAGAGGCTATATACAGTAGAGAGGCTATATAAAGTAGAGAGGCTATATACAGTAGAGAGGCTATATACAGTAGAGAGGCTATATACAGTAGAGAGGCTATATACAGTAGAGAGGCTATAGACAGTAGAGAGGCTATAGACAGTAGAGGGGCCATATACAGTAGAGAGGCTATATACAGTAGAGAGGCTATATACAGGAGAGAGGCTATATACAGGAGAGAGGCTATATACAGGAGAGGCTATATACAGTAGAGAGGCTATATACAGTAGAGAGGCTATATACAGTAGAGAGGCTATATACAGTAGAGAGGTTATTACAGTAGAGAGGCTATATACAGTAGCGAGGCTATATACAGTAGAGAGGCTATATACAGTAGCGAGGCTATATACAGTAGAGAGGCTATATACAGTAGAGAGGCTATATACAGTAGAGAGGCTATATACAGTAGAGAGGCTATATACAGTAGAGAGGTTATTACAGTAGAGAGGCTATATACAGTAGCGAGGCTATATACAGTAGCGAGGCTATATACAGTAGCGAGGCTATATACAGTAGCGAGGCTATATACAGTAGCGAGGCTATATACAGACACCGGTTAGTCAGGCTGATTGAGGTAGTATGTACATGTAGATATGGTTAAAGTGACTATGCATATATGATGAACAGAGAGTAGCAGCAGCGTAAAAGAGGGGTTGCTGAAGATCACCTGAATAATGACACACGGCTACAAACATATTGAAAGTGTTCAATAATTTACTGTTCAGCAAAACGATGTTCATATATATTGGCTACAACACTTCCTCCTCTCGGGACACAAAACAGGATACTAGTAGCTCGCTAGCAAACAAGTTACATTCAGTCGGAGAAAGCTAATTATGCTAGCGATCTCACAGCTAAAGCTAACGTCAGTTCACTACCCAATTTCATTTGTTTATAATATGCAGACGCAAAAACCATTTGAACGTATCCAAAAATGTTTATTCGGTTAAATGACTAGTTTCTCTTTCTTGACGAACTGTTGCATGTGAGAGCAGAGCGTCTTGACTGGTGAGCGCCAGTCTTCACCTATAACAGTCTGAGCCCTGTCTAAGCTTTGGAGGAGGGAAGGGGTTGTACTAAGCTATTTGGAATTGTTTTAAGAAGGTCATGTTAAGGATCAGTTTGCTATTTAATTTTGAATTTTAAGACCACTTGAAGACTCAAATAAAAGATACATTACCAGTCAATAGTTTGGACACCTACTCATTCAAGGGGTTCTTTATTTTTACTATGTTCTACATTGTATAATAATAATAATAATAAGTGAAGACATCACAACTATGAAACAACACATATGGAATCATGTAGTAACCAAAAAAGTGTTAAAAGTTGATGACAGGTTGCTTCTGCTCTGGCCTGTGCTCTGCTCTGCCCTGCGCTCTGCCCTGCGCTCTGCTCTGCGATCTGCTCTGCGCTCTGCCCTGCACTCTGCTCTACGCTCTGCATTCTGCCCTACGCTCTGCCCTGCTCACTGCACTCTTCTCTGCGCTCTGCATTCTGCCCTGCACTCTGCCCTGCGCTCTGCACTCTGCCCTGCACTCTGCCCTGCACTCTGCCCTGCACTCTGCCCTGCACTCTGCCCTGCACTCTGCCCTGCGCTCTTCGCTGCACTCTGCCCTGCACTCTGCCCTGCACTCTTCCCTGCACTCTGCCCTGCACTCTTCCCTGCACTCTGCCCTGCACTCTTCCCTGCACTCTGCACTCTGCCCTGCGCTCTTCCCTGCACTCTGCACTCTGCCCTGCGCTCTTCCCTGCACTCTGCACTCTGCCCTGCGCTCTTCCCTGCACTCTGCACTCTGCCCTGCACTCTTCCCTGCACTCTGCACTCTGCCCTGCACTCTTCGCTGCACTCTGCCCTGCACTCTTCCCTGCACTCTTCCCTGCACTCTGCACTCTTCCCTGCACTCTGCCCTGCACTCTGCTCTGCACTCTGCCCTGCACTCTTCCCTGTACTCTGCCCTGCACTCTGCCCTGCACTCTGCCCTGCACTCTGCCCTGCACTCTGCCCTGCACTCTGCCCTGCACTCTTCCCTGCACTCTTCCCTGCACTCTGCCCTGCACTCTGCCCTGCACTCTTCCCTGCACTCTTCCCTGCGCTCTGCCCTGCGCTCTGCCCTGCGCTCTTCCCTGCACTCTGCCCTGCACTCTGCCCTGCACTCTGCCCTGCGCTCTGCCCTGCGCTCTTCCCTGCACTCTGCCCTGCACTCTGCCCTGCACTCTTCCCTGCACTCTTCCCTGCACTCTTCCCTGCACTCTGCCCTGCACTCTGCCCTGCACTCTGCCCTGCACTCTGCCCTGCAGTCTTCCCTGCACTCTGCCCTGCACTCTGCCCTGCACTCTGCCCTGCACTCTGCCCTGCACTCTGCCCTGCACTCTGCCCTGCACTCTTCCCTGCACTCTTCCCTGCACTCTGCCCTGCACTCTTCCCTGCACTCTTCCCTGCACTCTGCACTCTGCCCTGCACTCTGCCCTGCGCTCTTCCCTGCACTCTGCCCTGCACTCTGCCCTGCACTCTTCCCTGCACTCTGCCCTGCACTCTTCCCCGCACTCTGCCCTGCACTCTGCCCTGCACTCTGCCCTGCACTCTGCCCTGCACTCTGCACTCTGCCCTGCACTCTGCACTCTGCCCTGCGCTCTTCCCTGCACTCTGCACTCTGCCCTGCGCTCTTCCCTGCACTCTGCACTCTGCCCTGCACTCTTCCCTGCACTCTGCACTCTGCCCTGCACTCTTCGCTGCGCTCTGCCCTGCGCTCTGCCCTGCGCTCTGCCCTGCGCTCTGCCCTGCACTCTGCCCTGCACTCTGCCCTGCGCTCTGCCCTGCGCTCTGCCCTGCGCTCTGCCCTGCGCTCTGCCCTGCGCTCTTCCCTGCGCTCTGCCCTGCGCTCTGCCCTGCGCTCTGCCCTGCACTCTGCCCTGCACTCTGCCCTGCACTCTGCCCTGCACTCTGCCCTGCGCTCTTCGCTGCACTCTGCCCTGCACTCTGCCCTGCACTCTGCACTCTGCCCTGCACTCTTCCCTGCACTCTGCACTCTGCCCTGCGCTCTGCCCTGCGCTCTTCCCTGCACTCTGCACTCTGCCCTGCACTCTGCCCTGCACTCTGCCCTGCACTCTGCCCTGCACTCTGCCCTGCACTCTGCCCTGCACTCTGCACTCTGCCCTGCACTCTTCCCTGCACTCTGCCCTGCGCTCTGCGCTGCTCGCTGCACTCTGCCCTGCACTCTGCGCTGCTCGCTGCACTCTGCCTCCTGAAAAGCTGGTCGGTCTGCCAGCTCACTGCTGATGGCTCCGTCTGTGTCCCAAATGGAAATCCCTTCTGTTTGCACACATACAAACCCTCCATTGTTGCACAGCAGAGTGAAAACTGCCCTTTGGACCTTTCAGGGCCGCGGAGAAGTAGCCTTTGTCGGTGTCCCAAACGGCACCGTATTCTAGGGCCCTGATCAATAGTAGTGCACTATGTAGGGAATAGGGTTCATTTGGGACACATCTGTTCTTGTGGTTCCCCCCGAGGGCAGCTAACCACTGCGTAATGAACCTGTTTGACAAAATTATTATATATTACTGCATTAAAGACAATAACAATTCAAGGAAACGCCAAGGTAGCGTAACCCAAACCTACTTGAAGGTAACAGCGCTCACTGTTGTCCCTATTGGCCAGTTTACACGTTTCCCCGACATCCTCAGACAAGGATAGACGTCAAATACGGACTTGGATCATGGGTGACCTGGCTCACACAGAGACCGAGACCGAGACCGAGACGGATCTGTAGTGTACTGTGCTCTCTAGGATGATTCTGGACCTACTGTTGTCTTGACCTTTCCCACAGTGCAATATTGAACATGATATTCAAGATATATTCAATGACTGAATTTGGTGTGTGTCCATTTAAGTCAATTCAATATTAGGACGAATGACCTGCTCTGCGACACAGCAGTACAAGCTCTCAACCCAGGATGCATTTGATCTAATGGTCTGTAGTGTAGAATCATCTAATGGTCTGTAGTGTAGAATCATCTAATGGTCTGTAGTGTAGAATCATCTAATGGTCTGTAGTAGAATCATCTAATGGTCTGTAGTATAATCATCTAATGGTCTGTTGTAGAATCATCTAATGGTCTGTAGTGTAGAATCATCTAATGGTCTGTTGTAGAATCATCTAATGGTCTGTAGTATAGAATCATCTAATGGTCTGTAGTGTAGAATCATCTAATGGTCTGTAGTAGAATCATCTAATGGTCTGTAGTATAATCATCTAATGGTCTGTAGTGTAGAATCATCTAATGGTCTGTTGTAGAATCATCTAATGGTCTGTAGTGTAGAATCATCTAATGGTCTGTAGTGTAGAATCATCTAATGGTCTGTAGTATAATCATCTAATGGTCTGTAGTAGAATCATCTAATGGTCTGTAGTAGAATCATCTAATGGTCTGTAGTAGAATCATCTAATGGTCTGTAGTAGAATCATCTAATGGTCTGTAGTGTAGAATCATCTAATGGTCTGTAGTAGAATCATCTAATGGTCTGTAGTATAGAATCATCTAATGGTCTGTAGTGTAGAATCATCTAATGGTCTGTAATAGAATCATCTAATGGTCTGTAGTAGAATCATCTAATGGTCTGTAGTATAGAATCATCTAATGGTCTGTAGTGTAGAATCATCTAATGGTCTGTAGTAGAATCATCTAATGGTCTGTAGTGTAGAATCATCTAATGGTCTGTAGTGTAGAATCATCTAATGGTCTGTAGTAGAATCATCTAATGGTCTGTAGTATAGAATCATCTAATGGTCTGTAGTGTAGAATCATCTAATGGTCTGTAGTAGAATCATCTAATGGTCTGTAGTGTAGAATCATCTAATGGTCTGTAGTAGAATCATCTAATGGTCTGTAGTAGAATCATCTAATGGTCTGTAGTAGAATCATCTAATGGTCTGTAGTAGAATCATCTAATGGTCTGTAGTAGAATCATCTAATGATCTGTAGTATAGAATCATCTAATGGTCTGTAGTAGAATCATCTAATGGTCTGTAGTAGAATCATCTAATGGTCTGTAGTAGAATCATCTAATGGTCTGTAGTGTAGAATCATCTAATGGTCTGTAGTATAGAATCATCTAATGGTCTGTAGTAGAATCATCTAATGGTCTGTAGTGTAGAATCATCTAATGGTCTGTAGTGTAGAATCATCTAATGGTCTGTAGTGTAGAATCATCTAATGGTCTGTAGTAGAATCATCTAATGGTCTGTAGTGTAGAATCATCTAATGGTCTGTAGTGTAGAATCATCTAATGGTCTGTAGTGTAGAATCATCTAATGGTCTGTAGTAGAATCATCTAATGGTCTGTAGTGTAGAATCATCTAATGGTCTGTAGTGTAGAATCATCTAATGGTCTGTAGTGTAGAATCATCTAATGGTCTGTAGTGTAGAATCATCTAATGGTCTGTAGTAGAATCATCTAATGGTCTGTAGTAGAATCATCTAATGGTCTGTAGTGTAGAATCATCTAATGGTCTGTAGTGTAGAATCATCTAATGGTCTGTAGTAGAATCATCTAATGGTCTGTAGTGTAGAATCATCTAATGGTCTGTAGTAGAATCATCTAATGGTCTGTAGTGTAGAATCATCTAATGGTCTGTAGTAGAATCATCTAATGGTCTGTAGTAGAATCATCTAATGGTCTGTAGTGTAGAATCATCTAATGGTCTGTAGTAGAATCATCTAATGGTCTGTAGTAGAATCATCTAATGGTCTGTAGTAGAATCATCTAATGGTCTGTAGTAGAATCATCTAATGGTCTGTAGTGTAGAATCATCTAATGGTCTGTAGAATAGAATCATCTAATGGTCTGTAGTGTAGAATCATCTAATGGTCTGTAGTAGAATCATCTAATGGTCTGTAGTAGAATCATCTAATGGTCTGTAGTATAGAATCATCTAATGGTCTGTAGTGTAGAATCATCTAATGGTCTGTAGTAGAATCATCTAATGGTCTGTAGTGTAGAATCATCTAATGGTCTGTAGTGTAGAATCATCTAATGGTCTGTAGTAGAATCATCTAATGGTCTGTAGTAGAATCATCTAATGGTCTGTAGTAGAATCATCTAATGGTCTGTAGTAGAATCATCTAATGGTCTGTAGTAGAATCATCTAATGGTCTGTAGTAGAATCATCTAATGGTCTGTAGTAGAATCATCTAATGGTCTGTAGTATAGAATCATCTAATGGTCTGTAGTGTAGAATCATCTAATGGTCTGTAGAATAGAATCATCTAATGGTCTGTAGTATAGAATCATCTAATGGTCTGTAGTAGAATCATCTAATGGTCTGTAGTAGAATCATCTAATGGTCTGTAGTAGAATCATCTAATGGTCTGTAGTAGAATCATCTAATGGTCTGTAGTATAGAATCATCTAATGGTCTGTAGTGTAGAATCATCTAATGGTCTGTAGAATAGAATCATCTAATGGTCTGTAGTAGAATCATCTAATGGTCTGTAGTGTAGAATCATCTAATGGTCTGTAGTAGAATCATCTAATGGTCTGTAGTAGAATCATCTAATGGTCTGTAGTATAGAATCATCTAATTGTCAACCTCTTGAGTTAAAATATTTACAGTCTATGTAAATAAGACAATTGACATGGTAAAATAAATGTTAAAAAAAAGTTCAAATAAATAAATACATTCACTGTATAATTTTATTCTGGCTGCCTAGCAACAATGAAACTAGGAAGTAGCAGGATAATGCTGCTATGAATGTAATCGTACATCGTACAGTAGTGATAAACATACCAGTGAACAGTCAAGTTCGTCAGTACAGTCATATCTAGCGCTAGGCTATCTGACTCTGGCTAATGCCAGAGGATTCCACCTCTACCTGTTTTGGCCGGACAACTCCATTAGCTAAAATGGATGTGTATTGAATAGATGTTTCCACTCCACAATTTGGTCAATCAGCCAAACGGATGAAGTGCATCAAATCCATTTTGCTGAGTTCATTGAGCAACTGTCAGAATTAAACATGATCAATTCATCAGCCAGCGCTGTTGCTCTACGTCCTGAACCCTGAATGGTCCCCTATTCCCTATATAGTGCACTACTTTTGACCACAGACTATGGGGCCCCTGGTCAAATGTAGTGCACTAACTAGGGAATAGTATGCCTTTTGAGACGCGAACCGAGATTTCTCGAAGCGGCTGACGAACATGCTGCTTACCCTGCAGAAGCAGGCCGAGAAACGTAAAGAACGTGTCCAGGGCATTAAATTAGGTCACTGGTCTGACACAAACTACATACAGTTGAAGTCTGAAGTTTACATACGCCTTAGCCAATTCCTTACATTTAATCAAGAGTAAACATTCTGTTGTCTTAAGTCAGTTTGGATCACCACTTTATTTTAAGAATGTAAAATGTCAGAATAATAGAAGAGAGAATTATTTATTTCAGCTTTTATTTCTTTCATCACATTCCCAGTGGGTTAGAAGTTTACATATACTCAATTAGTATTTCATAGCATTGCCTTTAAATTGTTTAACTTGGGTCAAATGTTTTGGGGTAGCAGTCTACAAGCTTCCCACAATAAATTGGGTGAATTATGTCCCATTCCTCCAGACAGAGCTGGTGTATCTGAGTCAGGTTTGTAGGCCTCCTTGCTTGTAAATGCTTTGTCAGTTCTGCCCACAAATGTTCTATAGGATTGAGGTCAGGGCTTTGTGATGGCCACTCCAATACCTTGACTATGTTGTCCTTAAGCCATTTTGCCACAACTTTGGAAGTATGCTTGGGGTCATTGTCCATTTGGAAGACCCATTTGTGACCAAGCTTTAACTTCTTGACTGATGTCTTGAATGTTGCTTCAATAAATCCACATAATTTTCCTCCCTCATGACGCCATCTATTTTGTGAAATGCACTAGTCCCTCCTGCAGCAAAGCACCCCCAGAACATGCTGCCACCCCCGTGCTTCACAGGTGGGATGGTGTTCTTCGGCTTGCAAGCCTCCCCCTTTTTCCTCCAAACATAACGATGTTCATTATGGCCAAACAGTTATATTTTTGTTTCATCAGACCAGAGGACATTTCTCCAAAAAGTACGATCTTTGTCCCCATGTGCAGTTGCAAACCGTAGTCTGGCTTTTTTTATGGCGGTTTTGGAGCAGTGGCTTCTTCCTTGCTGAGCGGCTTTTCAGGTTATGTCGATATAGGACTCGTTTTACTGTGGATATACAGTAGATATTTTTGTACCTGTTTCCTCCAGCATCTTCACAAGGTCCTTTGCTGTTGTTCTGGGATTAATTTGCACTTTTCGCACCAAAGTACTTTCATCTCTAGGGGACAGAACACGTCTCCTTCCTGAGCGGTATGACGGCTGCGTGGTCCCATAATGTTTGGCCGGTTGGAATATCCTTGCCTCATCGCGCACTAGCGCCTCCTGTGCACGGTGTTTCCTCAGACACATTGGTGCGGCTGGCTTCCGGGTTGGATGCGCGTGGTGTGGCTTGTGTTTCTGAGGACGCATGGCTCTCGACCTTCGTCTCTCCCGAGCCCGTACGGGAGTTGTAGCGATGAGACAAGATAGTAACTACTAACAATTGGACACCACAAAATTGGGCTAAACATTTTTTTTAAAGAACAAATACATCCACAGGTACACCTCCAATTGACTCAAATGATGTCAATTAGCCTATCAGAAGCTTCTAAAGCCATGACATCATTAACTGGAATTTTCCAAGCTGTTTAAAGTCAACCTAGTGTATGTAAACTTCTGACCCACTGGAATTGTGATACAGTGGGTGATAATTGTGATATATATTATAAACATTGATCAAATTAAATAAACTGAACTATAGTCATTGCATAATTATTCAGCTCTCTGAGTCAATACACGTTAGAAACACCATTAGCAGCCATTACAGCTGTGAGTCTTCTTGGGTAAGTCTATAAGAGTCATTACAGCTGTGAGTCTTCTTGGGTAAGTCTATAAGAGTCATTACAGCTGTGAGTCTTCTTGGGTAAGTCTATAAGAGTCATTACAGCTGTGAGTCTTATTGGGTAAGTCTATAAGAGTCATTACAGCTGTGAGTCTTCTTGGGTAAGTCTTTAAAAATGCTAGGGATTATGGCTAGACAGCAATTTTCTGGTCTTGCCATAGTATTTCATGCAGATTTAAGTCAAAACTGTAACTTGGTCACTCAGGAAAGAATTTTTCCCAGCCATGAAAGCTGCCAGAGCGCGTGGGGACATTGCTTACATCCGCTATGACAGGCTCATTGTCCACCCTCCCTTCCAGAAGCCTGGAAGAGATGAGAGAGCCAAGCCTATGGGTTAGTAGCTTCAACCCCCGCAGTGCACACACACACACACACACACACACACACACACTGGCTGAATGTATATATTTTTTTCTCTGGCTTCATTTGCTCTTTTCCATATTATATCCATCTCTGATCAGCTACCCAGGAAAGGGATGAAAATAGCCCATATTAATATATGTAGCCTCAGAACTTCAGCTCATAGGCCTCCTGAGTGGCACCGTGGGCTAAGACACTGCATCGCAGCTGTGTCACTCGAGATTCTGGGTTCGGGTCCAGGCTCTGCCATGTTTCTCATGGGTCTGAGAGTCCTTCAGGTGCCTTTTTGGCAAACACCAAGCGGGCTGTCATGTGCCTTTCACTGAGGAGTGGCTTCCGTCTGGCCACACTACCATAAAGGTCTGGAGTGGCATGCTGCAGAGATGGTTGTTCTTCTGGAAGGTTCTCCCATCTCCACAGAGAAACTCTGGAGCTCTGTCAGAGTGACCACGGGGTTCTTGGTCACCTCCCTATTCCCTATATAGTGCACTACTATTGACCAGAACCCATGCACACTATTCCCTATATAGTGCACTACTATTGACCAGAACCCATGCACCCTATTCCCTATATAGTGCACTACTGTTGACCAGGGGCTATAGTCATCATCTATGAAATACAGTACATCTCAGAGAGGTTTGCCAATACAGAATAGTGACATCGATTCATTAAAAATGCAACCGTATAACTTCCTGAGGGGACATACTTGTTTTACAGTTGTCAAAAACAACCAAAACCACACATTGACATAAATACACTATTTTATAATTATTAATTTTTCTCTCTCAGTGGACCCAGTGGATATCAGCAATGCAAAACATTCAACATCAGCAAAACAAACAGTGCAAATAAGTCCTAGATTTTTCTGCTTTTTTTCTGCAAAAAACATATTGTATATTAGAACAAGTTTAGTGTGTGGTTTGTCCTGTTAGCTAAACAAGGCCAATGTGTTCTATTCTGCAATAAGAAAACACAAAAAAGGACATTTGAATAAAGCGACATGTGATTCGCTTACAAATGGAGCTGTGTCATTTACATAGAGGCCATTTCAAACCCAGGAACACTGGACAATTTTTTTGACAGAAAATAGTTTCTGTTAACAGTTTGTTATGAGGACAAACCCAACACAGTGAGGATAACCATTTTCATCTTAGTACAAAAAAAATATATATCAGTGACTTGATTCGATTTTCAAGTTCAAAAAATATTTCTGATTTGATTAGATTTTATTGTAGTTCAGTAGAGAAGTGCCTCCGGAAAAAAATACCATGTTGTTGAATGGCCATTCATTTAACGATTACGAAACATCTTTATGGAGGAAGATGAGGTGTGAAAACATTAAGGAGATTTACTGAGGATATCTATTATTATGTCGTAAATTTTTTTTAAAAAAAAGGCTATTTTAGTCCATTGGAGAATTGATGTCAACATAAGAAAGATTAAGTTTCAAAACTGTGTGGTGTAAGTTATCTTGCTCTCGCAAGAACAGAGATATTCTCAATGGGTTCTTTGATCCCAGAAGCAAAAACAACAAAAACATTTTTTTTTAAAGGTTCTGAGTATCAACTGAGAACCATTTATCTGGAGGAATTCATCCCCCAAACTCTTGGATGGTTGCCCGTTCCTTTGAAGAAGAGAGAGAGTTATTTCCTCTGCCCTCAAAGCCAACACTGCGTGTACCATAACATCACCCCTGTTAATTCCCTCTGCCTTCACATTCATTCATACTTAGAAGACGACCAGCGCCCAGGGGCTAATGTCTTCCACTGCCCACCGCCCAGGGGCTAATGTCCTCCACCGCCCAGGGGCTAATGTCTTCCACCGCTAATGTCTTCCACCGCCCAGGGGCTAATGTCTTCCACCACCCAGGGGCTAATGTCTTCCACCGCCCAGGGGCTAATGTCTTCCACTGCCCAGCGCCCAGGGGCTAATGTCTTCCACCGCCCAGGGGCTAATGTCTTCCAGCGCCCAGGGGCTAATGTCTTCCACCGCCCAGGGGCTAATGTCTTCCAGCGCCCAGGGGCTAATGTCTTCCACCGCCCAGGGGCTAATGTCTTCCACCGCCCAGGGGCTAATGTCTTCCACCGCCCAGGGGCTAATATCTTCCACCGCCCAGGGGCTAATGTCTTCCACCGCCCAGGGGCTAATGTCTTCCACCGCCCAGGGGCTAATGTCTTCCACCGCCCAGGGGCTAATGTCTTCCACCGCCCAGGGGCTAATGTCTTCCACCGCTAATATCTTCCACCACCCAGGGGCTAATGTCTTCCACCGCCCAGGGGCTAATGTCTTCCACCGCCCAGGAGCTAATGTCTTCCACTGCCCAGGGGCTAATGGCTTCCACCGCCCAGGGGCTAATGTCCTCCACCGCCCAGGGGCTAATGTCTTCCACCGCCCAGGGGCTAATGTCTTCCAACGCCCACCGCCCAGGGGCTAATATCTTCCACCGCCCAGGGGCTGTCTTCCACCACCCAGGGGCTAATGTCCTCCACCGCCCAGGGGCTAATGTCCTCCACCGCCCAGGGGCTAATGTCCTCCACCGCCCAGGGGCTAATATCTTCCACCACCCAGGGGCTAATGTCTTCCACCGCCCAGGGGCTAATGTCTTCCACCGCTAATATCTTCCACCGCCCAGGGGCTAATATCTTCCACCGCCCAGGGGCTAATGTCTTCCACCGCCCAGGGGCTAATGTCTTCCACCGCCCAGGGGCTAATGTCCTCCACCGCCCAGGAGCTAATGTCTTCCACCGCCCAGGGGCTAATGTCTTCCACCGCCCACCGCCCAGGGGCTAATATCTTCCACTGCCCACCGCCCAGGGGCTAATGTCCTCCACCGCCCCGGGGCTAATATCCTCCACCGCCCAGGGGCTAATGTCCTCCACCGCCCAGGGGCTAATGTCCTCCACCGCCCAGGGGCTAATGTCCTCCACCGCCCAGGGGCTAATGTCCTCCACCGCCCAGGGGCTAATGTCCTCCACCGCCCAGGGGCTAATGTCTTCCACCGCCCAGGGGCTAATGTCTTCCACCGCCCAGGGGCTAATGTCTTCCACCGCCCAGGGGCTAATGTCCTCCACCGCCCAGGGGCTAATGTCTTCCACCGCCCAGGGGCTAATGTCCTCCACCGCCCAGGGGCTAATGTCCTCCACCGCCCAGGGGCTAATGTCCTCCACCGCCCAGGGGCTAATGTCTTCCACCGCCCAGGGGCTAATGTCTTCCACCGCCCAGGGGCTAATGTCTTCCACCGCCCAGGGGCTAATGTCTTCCACCGCCCAGGGGCTAATGTCCTCCACCGCCCAGGGGCTAATGTCCTCCACCGCCCAGGGGCTAATGTCCTCCACCGCCCAGGGGCTAATGTCCTCCACCGCCCAGGGGCTAATGTCCTCCACCGCCCAGGGGCTAATGTCCTCCACCGCCCAGGGGCTAATGTCTTCCACCGCCCAGGGGCTAATGTCCTCCACCGCCCAGGGGCTAATGTCCTCCACCGCCCAGGGGCTAATGTCCTCCACCGCCCAGGGGCTAATGTCCTCCACCGCCCAGGGGCTAATGTCCTCCACCGCCCAGGGGCTAATGTCCTCCACCGCCCAGGGGCTAATGTCCTCCACCGCCCAGGGGCTAATGTTCTCCACCGCCCAGGGGCTAATGTCCTCCACCGCCCAGGGGCTAATATCTTCCACCGCCCACCGCCCAGGGGCTAATATCTTCCACCGCCCAGGGGCTAATGTCTTCCACCGCCCAGGGACTAATGTCCTCCACCGCCCAGGGACTAATGTCTTCCACCGCCCAGGGGCTAATGTCTTCCACCGCCCAGGGGCTAATGTCTTCCACTGCCCACCGCCCAGGGGCTAATGTCCTCCACCGCCCACCGCCCAGGGGCTAATGTCCTCCACCGCCCAGGGGCTAATGTCCTCCACCGCCCAGGGGCTAATGTCCTCCACCGCCCAGGGGCTAATGTCCTCCACCGCCCAGGGGCTAATGTCCTCCACTGCCCAGGGGCTAATGTCCTCCACCGCCCAGGGGCCAATGTCCTCCACCACCCAGGGGCTAATGTCTTCCACCACCCAGGGGGTAATGTCTTCCACCACCCAGAGTCTAATGTCTTCCCAGCCAGCGTGTCAAAAAGAAAGGAAAACAACCCAGTGATCATCAGACAAAACAAAGTAGTTCCCTCTCTCCGTCTCTGTAGTTCCCTCTCTCTGTCTCAGCAGTCCTTTAAGCTCCTAACAAGGGCTTTAATCCTCTAATGATCGACAACGGGACGAGTCAAACACATTTACTGTGACAGATTGAAAGGATCCTAACATAAATATAATTACAAGTCACTCACGTGATCCCCAACCTCATTTACCCCTCCCTCCATTCCCTTCCTCCCTCCCACTCATTCACTTCCCTCTCATCCCTCCCTCCCTCTTTCCCCCTCACTCACTCACTCCCTCCCTCCCTCCCTGCCTTCCTTTCCCCCTCACTCCCTCCCTCCCTGCCTTCCTCTTTCCCCCTCACTTCCTCCCTCCCTCCCTGCCTTCCTCTCTCCCCCTCACTCACTCCCTCCCTTCCTCGCTTCCCCCCCCCCCTCCCTCCCTAAGAACTGCATGCTAGGCCTAGCCTAACACAAAGGGGATAAGCTATGCTCTGCAGCTTCCAGTAATATGCTGCGTGTTCAATTTA
Source organism: Oncorhynchus mykiss (assembly GCF_057628025.1). NCBI lineage: Eukaryota > Metazoa > Chordata > Actinopteri > Salmoniformes > Salmonidae > Oncorhynchus > Oncorhynchus mykiss. Next base: position 4,470,115 of record NC_143037.1, on the reverse strand, counting down.
CTCATCAAGATCAAACCCTGTGCCAAGTCAACAAAGCAGGGCTAGATAAACCATTATCGGTGTGTTAGCTAGCAGTTAGCGCCGCTTTAAAGTGGCAAAGCCTTATTAGCGAGGCACTTTACCTATATTAGGGCTTCTGTGTTAGCGTTAGCAGTTAAATGCTAGTTGTTGTGTACTGAAAGCTAGCTAACCAGTCCCAGGTTCTCTGTCCCAGTCCCAGGTCCTCTGTCCTAGTCACAGGTTCTCTGTCCTAGTCACAGGTTCTCTGTCCCAGTCCCAGGTTCTCTGTCCTAGTCCCAGGTTCTCTGTCCTAGTCACAATCGAACCTAAGCTGTAAAACATTGGGAAGTGGAGTTCTCCTAGAGAGAGAACCAGCTGGCCCAACCCCCAGGCCAGTACAGATGACGTTTCACATTCCTCCTACCTTAGAAATAGAAAGAAAACACACTGGGCCTGTGTCCAAAATGACACCCTATTCCCTATACCGTGCACTACATTTGGCCAGAGCCCTAATCAAAGGTAGTGCACTAAATAGGGAATAGGGTGTCATTTGGGAAGCGACCTGGGTGAAGGAGGAACACATAATGAGAGACAGACTCATTTTGTTATTGAGACATTTCAAACTCCTAACGGTTTTTATCTAGATGAGAATGTTCCGTTCTTGCCTACCATCAGAGTATGTGAGAGAGAATGCAAGCTGGCATGTACTGTACATACCTCCATCTCCGGTGAGTACCATGTACTGTACATACATGAGAGAACATGATGGCGCCGACAGAGATGGTCGCCTCGCTCCAGGTCCTTAGGAAAATATGCAGTAATTCGTTTTTTATGTATTATTTCTTACATTGTTCGACCAGAAAATCTCAAGTGTTCTTACATACAATCGGGAATATTGGATATAAAAGGGACGTCAACTAACCAACATTACCCCAGAGGCCGACCCAAAACAACGCGGTCGTCGCAGGAGAGGCAGAAGGAGCGGCCTATTGGTCAGACTCAGAAGGTGAGCACACCATCCACCGCTTCCGAGCGTATGCAAATCTACCAAGACCTGGCCGTCCCTCTAAACTTTCAGCTCATACAAGGAGAAGACTGATCAGAGATGCAGCCAAGAGGCCCATGATCACTCTGGATGAACTGCAGAGATCTACAGCTGAGGTGGGAGACTCTGTCCATAGGACAACAATCAGTCGTATATTGCACAAATCTGGCCTTTATGGAAGAGTGGCAAGAAGAAAGCCATTTCTTAAAGATATCCATAAAAAGTGTCGTTTAAAGTTTGCCACAAGCCACCTGGGAGACACACCAAACATGTGGAAGAAGGTGCTCTGGTCAGATGAAACCAAAATTGAACTTTTTGGCAACAATGCAAAACGTTATGTTTGGCGTAAAAGCAACACAGCTGAACACACCATCCCCACTGTCAAACATGGTGGTGGCAGCATCATGGTTTGGGCCTGCTTTTCTTCAGCAGGGACAGGGAAGATGGTTAAAATTGATGGGAAGATGGATAATACAGGACCAAATACAGGACCATTCTGGAAGAAAACCTGATGGAGTCTGCAAAAGTCCTGAGACTGGGACGGAGATTTGTCTTCCAACAAGACAATGATCCAAAACATAAAGCAAAATCTACAATGGAATGGTTAAAAAATAAACATATCCAGGTGTTAGAATGGCCAAGTCAAAGTCCAGACCTGAATCCAATCGAGAATCTGTGGAAAGAACTGAAAACTGCTGTTCACAAATGCTCTCCATCCAACCTCACTGAGCTCGAGCTGTTTTGCAAGGACGGAATGGGAAAAAATGTCAGTCTCTCGATGTGCAAAACTGATAGAGACATACCCCAAGCGACTTACAGCTGTAATCGCAGCAAAAGGTGGCGCTACAAAGTATTAACTTAAGGGGGCTGAATAATTTTGCACGCCCAATTTTTCAGTATTTGATTTGTTAAAAAATGTTGAAATATCCAATAAATGTCGTTCCACTTCATGATTGTGTCCCACTTGTTGTTGATTCTTCACAAAAAAATACAGTTTTATATCTTTATGTTTGAAGCCTGAAATGTGGCAAAAGGTCGCAAAGTTCAAGGGGGCCGAATACTTTCGCAAGGCACTGTATGTTGAACAGTATAAAAAGTAGTTTGCATGTTCTGGAAAGCTTTTGTAAGAGACGAGGCACAACAGTAAATAACAGTATCATCAGCATAAAAATGAAGTTGCGCATTTTGGACATTTTTGTCTAAATCATTTACATAAATAGTGAATAAGAGAGGACAAAGTACAGAGCCTTGGGGCACACCATTACAGACAGACAATTTAACAGACATGAGCCCATCAAATTGAGTGCACTGAGTTCTATCAGACAGATGGTTAGCAAACCATGCAACTGCATGCTCCGAAAGACCTCCACTCGACAATCTCTGGCTTAGTATAGCATGATCAACTGTATCAAAAGCCTTAGAGAGATCAATAAAAAGTAAGACACAGTGCTGTTTTTTGTCAAGGACTTCAGTGATATCATTTAAAAACCTTCATGGCTGCTGTAATTGTGCTATGCTTCTTCCTGAAGCCCGATTGGTAAATTGATAAAATAGTAAATAAAAACTATTTTAGCTGTTCACTCACAAGGGTTTCAAAGTATTTTCACCAGAGGTGACAGATTTGAGATTGGCCTATAATTATTTAAAAGAGTTGGATCTCCCCCTTTTTAAAAGTCGTAGGACAAATGCTGATTTCCAGATCTTTGGAATTTCATTACATTCCAGGGTTAGATTGAACAGAGATGTAAGTGGTTCAGCTATGAAATCAGCTGCCAGATTTAAAAAGCAGGGATCCAAAAGATCAGGACCTGCAGGCTTTCTCTGGTCTAAGGATTTCAGGGCTTTATGTACCTCCTGCACTGAGAATGGCAAAAAGCTAAAAGTTTGACCAGCTCTCACTGGTTCATCCACACAGGGTTGTACAGAGACAGAGGATATTTTCATCAGCTCTGGGCACTATTGGGCCACACACTGTTTGCCAAGATGTGTGTGTGTGTGTGTGTGGCTAGGTGTGTATGTGAGAGAGTTGTGAGTGTAGCTAGGTGTGTGTGTAGCTAGGTGTGAGTTGTGTGTGTAGCTAGGTGTGTGTGTAGCTAGGTGTGTGTGTGTGTAGCTAAGTGTGTGTGTAGCTAGGTGTGTGTGTGTAGCTAGGTGTGTGTGTAGCTAGGTGTGAGTTGTGTGTGTAGCTAGGTGTGTGTGTAGCTAGGTGTGTGTGTGTAGCTAGGTGTGTGTGTATTCTACACATTGATAAAATACTGATGTTAAAGTGGAAGAAAAATTCCAACATTGATTTATTTGGTTAGTCCATCTGTAGATGTTCTTTTTGCTGACAATCAACTGACTATCTGCTGACAATCAACTGACTATCTGCTGACAATCAACTGACTATCTGCTGACAATAAACTGACTATCTGCTGACAATAAACTGACTATCTGCTGACAATCAACTGACTATTTGCTAACAATCAACTGACTATTTGCTGACAAGCAACTGACTATTTCCCAAGTGGCACAGTGGTCTAAGGTACTGCATCTCAGTGTCACTACAGACCCTAGTTCAGTGGTCTAAGGTACTGCATCTCAGTGTCACTACAGACCCTGGTTCAGTGGTCTGAGGCACTGCATCTCAGTGCTAGAGGTGTCACTACAGACCCTGGTTCAGAGGGGCGTCACTACAGACCCTAGTTCAGCGGTCTGAGGCACTGCATCTCAGTGCTAGAGGCATCACTACAGACCCTGGTTCAATTCCAGGCTGTATCACAAATCGTCCGTTATTGAGAGTCCCATAGGGCGGTGCACAATTGGCCCGGCGTCGTCCGGGTTTGGCCGGGTGTAGGCCGTCATTGTAAAGAAGAATATGTTACCTGACTTGCCTAGTTTAAATAAATAAAATATGTTGATAGATAGCAGTTGCTTATGGTTAGAGTTGGTTTAAGGATTAGAATAAGGGTAAAGGTTAGAGTTAGGGCTAGGGTTAACTTTAGGGTTAGGATAAGGCCTTAGCAGACTGAGCAGTTTTGCCGTCCCAGACAAAATGTCCACGTCGTGGGAAAACGATTGTCTGAGGTCTTGGCTCGTTTAGTGTGACAGGGTCTAGGCCTGCGACAGGGTCTAGGGTCTGCGACAGGGTCTAGGCCTGCGACAGGGTCTAGGGTCTGCGACAGGGTCTAGGGTCTGCGACAGGGTCTAGGGTCTGCGACAGGGTCTAGGGTCTGCGACAGGGTCTAGGGTCTGCGACAGGGTCTAGGGTCTGCGACAGGGTCTAGGGTCTGCGACAGGGTCTAGGTTTGCGACAGGGTCTAGGTTTGCGACAGGGTCTAGGTCTGAGACAGGATCTAGGTCTGCGACAGGGTCTAGGCCTGCGACAGGGTCTAGGCCTGCGACAGGGTCTAGGCCTGCTACAGGGTCTAGGCCTGCTACAGGGTCTAGGCCTGCTACAGGGTCTATGTCTGCGACAGGGTCTAGGCTCCCACAAAGTTCTGGCAGTGTCCGATAATTTTTTTGCATGTAGTGTGGATGGTGTTACGATCCGATCTCAGGTCACTGACCAATAGGAACACGGTCGGCACTGAGTATGCACACAATAACACGATTATTGTGGATAGTCAAATTAATATTATAGTTTGATTAAAATGTTTACATGCTTTGCTAGAAGAAGAATAATGTCCTTATTAATCCTGTTTATATGGACACATCTAAAAACCAGGCTACCTGATGGGATTTTTTGATAAATGCACAAAATCAACAAATCAAAATAAACATTTGACCATGTTATTTGATACGGAGGTCGGACGAATAAACTTTCCCCAGAACTCACTTCACTCATAAAGCACAGAGAGAGGCTGATGCTGCCGGTGTTGGCACATGATCAGATCAAATACACTGCAGCATTTGACGTAGCCGTTGTCGGGCCGACGTATCCTCGCAAGCCAATGGCAGAATGTGACGACAGATCTGAAGCAAATCGTACAAATCTGGCTAGGTTGATATCCAGATTTTAATCTGGTCACATTGCAGTGTGATGTGATAAATCGTAATAGACTGAATCCAACGTACAGTCTGCTAAATCCTTGAGGGCCTATCCAAATAACGTTTGATCATATTCACACCCCCCTGAGTCAATACATGTTAGAATCACCTTTGGCGGGGCGATTACAGCTGTGAGTCTTTCTGGGTAAATCTCTGAGCGCTTTCCACACCTGAATTGTGCAACATTAGCCCATTATTCTTTTCAGAAATCGTTAAGCTTTTCTTAAGCTTTTCATAAGTCTTTCATAAGTTTGGTGCGGCAGTTAGCCTCGCGGTTAGAGTGTTGGGCCAGTAACCCGAAAGGTTGCTGGATCGAATCCCAAGCTGACAAGGTAGAAATCTGTCGTTCTGCCCCCTGAACAAGGCAGTTAACCCACTGTTCCTAGGCCGTCATTGAAAATAAGAATTTGTTCTTAACTGACTTGCCTAGTTAAATAAAGCTTACATTTAAATATAGAATTAGATAGACAGTAATTTTCAGGTCTTGCCATAGAATTTCAACCAGATTTAAAGTCAAAACTGTAACTCGGCCACTCAGGAACATTCACCATCTTCTTGGTGAGCAACTCCAGTGTAGATGTGGCCTTGTGTTTTAGGTTATTGCCATGCTGAAAGGTGAATTTCTTTCCCAGTGTCTGGTGGAATGCAGTCTGAAGCTAGATTCATTTTTTGCCTGTGCTTCGCTCCATCCCACTTATTTTTATCCTGGAAAAACTCCCCCAGTCTTTGCCAATGTCAACTATTCCCATAACATGATGCAGTCACCACCATCTCGGACAATAAGAAATACAAACACAAGGCTTTGTATTTAGGCCAAAAAAGTATATTCCTTTGCCCTGTTTCTTTGCAGTATAACTTTAGTTCCTTGTTGAATGCATGTTTTGGAATATTTTTAATTCTGTATATTTGTATTCTTTTCATCACTCTGTCATTTAAGTCATTATTATGAAGTTCTCCCTTCACAACCTTTGAACTCTGTAGCTGTTTTAAAAATCACCTGTTCAGAAGGACGGCTGTATCTTTGATGTGTCTGGCTGGTTTAATACATCACATACGGCATAATTATTAACTTCACTTTAAAAAATATTCAATGTCTGATGTGTTATTGTTACCCATCGACCAATCACTGCCCTTCAATGTCTGATGTGTTATTGTTACCCATCGACCAATCACTGCCCTTCAATGTCTGATGTGTTATTGTTACCCATCGACCAATCACTGCCCTTCAATGTCTGATGTGTTATTGTTACCCATCGACCAATCACTGCCCTTCAATGTCTGATGTGTTATTGTTACCCATCGACCAATCACTGCCCTTCAATGTCTGATGTGTTATTGTTACCCATCGACCAATCACTGCCCTTCAATGTCTGATGTGTTATTGTTACCCATCGACCAATCACTGCCCTTCAATGTCTGATGTGTTATTGTTACCCATCGACCAATCACTGCCCTTCAATGTCTGATGTGTTATTGTTACCCATCGACCAATCACTGCCCTTCAATGTCTGATGTGTTATTGTTCCCCATCGACCAATCACTGCCCTTCAATGTCTGATGTGTTATTGTTACCCATCGACCAATCACTGCCCTTCAATGTCTGATGTGTTATTGTTACCCATCGACCAATCACTGCCCTTCAACGTCTGATGTGTTATTGTTACCCATCGACCAATCACTGCCCTTCAATGTCTGATGTGTTATTGTTACCCATCGACCAATCACTGCCCTTCAATGTCTGATGTGTTATTGTTACCCATCGACCAATCACTGCCCTTCAATGTCTGATGTGTTATTGTTACCCATCGACCAATCACTGCCCTTCAATGTCTGATGTGTTATTGTTACCCATCGACCAATCACTGCCCTTCAATGTCTGATGTGTTATTGTTACCCATCGACCAATCACTGCCCTTCAATGTCTGATGTGTTATTGTTACCCATCGACCAATCACTGCCCTTCAATGTCTGATGTGTTATTGTTACCCATCGACCAATCACTGCCCTTCAATGTCTGATGTGTTATTGTTACCCATCGACCAATCACTGCCCTTCAATGTCTGATGTGTTATTGTTACCCATCGACCAATCACTGCCCTTCAATGTCTGATGTGTTATTGTTACCCATCGACCAATCACTGCCCTTCAATGTCTGATGTGTTATTGTTACCCATCGACCAATCACTGCCCTTCAATGTCTGATGTGTTATTGTTACCCATCGACCAATCACTGCCCTTCAATGTCTGATGTGTTATTGTTACCCATCGACCAATCACTGCCCTTCAATGTCTGATGTGTTATTGTTACCCATCGACCAATCACTGCCCTTCAATGTCTGATGTGTTATTGTTACCCATCGACCAATCACTGCCCTTCTTCATGAGGCTTTCGAAAGGCTCCCACTGTCTTTTGTAGTTGAATCTGTGCTTGAAATCCACGAGTTTGACTGAGGGACCCCACAGACGTTGTATGGAGAACAGAGGAAGGAAGTCATTAAAAAATCATGTCAACCGCTATTTTTTTCACACAGAGTGAGTCCATGTAACTTATTATTTGATTTGTTAAACCACTCCTGAACTGATTTAGTAAATGTAATTTTAGGCGCCTAAACAAAAAGGGGTGAATGTACTTCTGCAACAAATATATTTTAGTTATTACATTTGTATTCATTTGTTACATTTGTGACTTCTGGAGCCCTCTCTATGAGGAGAGATGACTTCTGGAGCCCTCTGTGTGAGGAGAGATGACTTCTAAAGCCCTCTCTATGAGGAGAGATGACTTCTAAAGCCCTCTCTATGAGGAGAGATGACTTCTAAAGCCCTCTCTATTTATTTATTTATTTATTTATTTTACCTTTATTTAACCAGGTAGGCAAGTTGAGAACAAGTTCTCATTTACAATTGCGACCTGGCCAAGATAAAGCAAAGCAGTTTGACACATACAACAACACAGAGTTACACATGGAGTAAAACAAACATACAGTCAATAATAAAGTATAAACAAGTCTATATACAATGTGAGCAAATGAGGTGAGAAGGGAGGTAAAGGCAAAAAAAAGGCCATGGTGGCGAAGTAAATACAATATCAATATTGTATTATATACAATATCCTTAGTCTGCCCTTATGAACCATCCTCTTCAATTCAAACCACAGGTTTTCAATGGATTTCAAGTGAGAAGACTGAGATGGCCACAGCAAAATGTCGATTTTGTGGCTAATTAACCATTTCTTTGTGGATTTTGATGTGTTTTGGGGGGGGGGGGGGGGGGGGGTTGTTGACTTGCTGGAAGATCCACTTGAGGCCAAGTTTCAGCCTCCGAGCAGAGGCAACCAGTCCGTCATGCCGGTGACATTAACAAGGAATCCAGGACCAGCGGAAAGCAGAACAGCCCCCATAACGTCAAAATATCCACCATCATTGTTTTACAATAGGGACGGGGTTCTTTTCTGCTTAGACGTACTCAGTTCGACGCCAAACTCACCACTGGTGTGAGCGGCCAAAAAGCTATTCCCCCCCCCCCCCCCCCCCCATGTCATCTGACCAAAGCATCGGTTCCAACCCAAGTGTCAGTGCCATTTCAGCAAACGCCAAGTGTTTACGTTTGTTGGATGACGTGAAAAATAGAGCTATTTGGCCATGAAAGATAGTAAGCTCGCCACGACGTTGTAGGAGAGGTCACAACGCTAGCGTAAAACAGGTTAACGTTGTAGGAGAGGTCACAACGCTAGCGTAAAACAGGTTAACGTTGTAGGAGAGGTCACAACGCTAGCGTAAAACAGGTTAACGTTGTAGGAGAGGTCACAACGCTAGCGTAAAACAGGTTAACGTTGAGGAGAGGTCACAACGCTAGCATAAAACAGGTTAACGTTGTAGGAGAGGTCACAACGCTAGCATAAAACAGGTTAACGTTGTAGGAGAGGTCACAACGCTAGCATAAAACAGGTTAACGTTGTAGGAGAGGTCACAACGCTAGCATAAAACAGGTGAACGTTGTAGGAGAGGTCACAACGCTAGCATAAAACAGGTTAATGTTGTAGGAGAGGTCACAACGCTAGCATAAAACAGGTTAACGCTGAGGGGAGTTCCATGCAGGCAGAGTGAGTCTCTAACCAACGTGTCCTGTGACTGTCTCTCTGCCACTCTAAGTGCTTGTCTTTCCCCTCTGAGAGCCCCCCCCCCCCCCCCGGTTCCTACCAGTCACAGAGTCATGCATGTTTCATCAGACGCCCTGTGAAAAACAGACGCGGATGAAGTCACAGTACAACGTCCTCGTCACTCGGCCCAAAGTGAATCATAAATAGCATCCAACTATTCCAAAGTCATCTTCTCTTCTGGGTATAAATTAAACAACAGTCGATCCGATGCCAGAAGCCTGAAGGAGAGAAGTGTAGAGCAGCAAAACTGGGGATGACTGCAACATAACACAGGTATATTTGGGTATAAATTAAACAGTACCCAGGTATATTTGGGTATAAATTAAACAGTGCCCAGGTATATTTGGGTATAAATTAAACAGTGCCCAGGTATATTTGGGTATAAATTAAACAGTGCCCAGGTATATTTGGGTATAAATTAAACAGTACCCAGGTATATTTGTGTATAAATTAAACAGTGCCCAGGTATTTTGGGGTATAAATTAAACAGTACCCAGGTATATTTGTGTATAAATTAAACAGTACCCAGGTATATTTGGGTATAAATTAAACAGTAACCAGGTATATTTGTGTATAAATTAAACAACAGTACCCAGGTATATTTGTGTATAAATTAAACAACAGTACCCAGGTATATTTGGGTATAAATTAAACAACAGTACCCAGGTATATTTGGGTATAAATTAAACAACAGTACCCAGGTATATTTGGGTATGAATTAAACAGTACCCAGGTATAAATTAAACAGTACCCAGGTATATTTGGGTATAAATTAAACAGTAACCAGGTATATTTGGGTATAAATTAAACAGTAACCAGGTATATTTGGGTATAAATTAAACAGTAACCAGGTATATTTGGGTATAAATTAAACAGTACCCAGGTATTTTTGGGTGGACCATTTCCCTTCCAAATCCATATATGTCCTGCAAGATGACCTACACTGTGTAGGCTATAGATAATGCTAAATATCTATTTACTATAGTGCCGAGGCTACTAAATACAAAAGGTGTGACAATGATTAGGATATGGGCTAGCCTAGCTACACCTGAATCCTCCGAATGTAAAGTATCAGGAAGGAAGCATTCTCCAATGTCGTCACCAACGAAGAAGACAGCACTGAGAACATTAGCTCCAAATCAAATGTATTTATATAGCCCTTCTTACATCAGCTGATGTCTCAAAGTGCTGTAGAGAAACCCAGCCTAAAACCCCAAACAGCAAGCAATGCAGGTGTAGAAGCACGGTGGCTCGGAAAAACTCCCTAGAAAGGCCAAAACCTAGGAAGAAACCTAGAGAGGAACCAGGCTATGAGGGGTGGCCAGTCCTCTTCTGGCTGTGCCGGGTGGAGATTATAACAGAACATGGCCAAGATGTTCAAATGTTCATAAATGACCAGCAGGGTTAAATAATAATAATCACAGTAGTTGTCGAGGGTGCAGCAAGTCAGCACCTCAGGAGTAAATGTCAGTTGGCTTTTCATAGCCGATCATTAAGAGTATCTCTACCACTCCTGCTGTCTCTAGAGAGTTGAAAACAGCAGGTCTGGGACAGGTAGCACGTCCGGTGAACAGGTCAGGGTTCCCTAGCTGCAGGCAGAGCAGTTGAAACTGGAGCAGCAGCACGGCCAGGGGCTTCAGGATGCAATAGATAGTCTCTGAATGCTGCTGACCGGTCTAACGTGTGTTAGAGGGAGGTTTCTAGGTGAGAGAGATATCCACACTGCACACCTCAGCTGAGTAATGAAAGGGTTTCTGTGAAAGTGGAGTTGCATCCAGCATGGCCCTGTGGGAGGGGAGGGGGGGGGGGGGGGTCATGTCTCGTTGTTCTCTGAAATTTACTAACACTCTGTACAGAGAATGTATTTAGCCTCCCAACCCAGCCTAAAACCCCAAACAGCAAGCAATGCAGGGGTAGAAGCACGGTGGCTAGGAATGAGCTCCACCCCCAAACAAGACCACATTTGGTTGGACCAGACCAAATCTAAACCAATCATAGACATCTCCAGCCCAGCACAGTAAAGTAGATATGTCCAGTACTGTACAATACACTGTAGTGTTCTCTACTGTGCCGGACTGAGAAAATTTCAAATACTTTTCAGTGTCAGTCGGTGATCAGCAGGTGAGGATGTTTGCTAGTGGAAAGAGGGAAGATTGTAGGTGTCAGTAAGGGCCTGGGAAGGTGAAATTCACTGGGGAGAGAGAGACAGTGAGAGAGGCAGAGAAACAGAGAGAGACACAGAGAGAGCAAGAGAGAGAGAGAGAGGCAGAGAGACACAGAGAGAGGCAGAGAGACAGAGAGAGAGAGAGAGAGAGAGAGAGAGACACACAGAGAGAGAGAGACAGAGAGACAGAGAGCGAGCGAGATTGTCGAGACTGTTTTAACACTCTTGGGATGACCACCGGATGACAGAGAGAGAAAGAAAACAGCTATGAGCTGAACATAACAGTCAATGGAAGGGAGGACAGTAACAGGAGACACTATGAGCTGAACATAACAGTCAGTAGAAGAGAGGACAGTAACAGGAGACACTATGAGCTGAACATAACAGTCAGTAGAAGAGAGGACAGTAACAGGAGACACTATGAGCTGAACATAACAGTCAGTAGAAGAGAGGACAGTAACAGGAGACACTATGAGCTGAACATAACAGTCAGTGGAAGAGAGGACAGTAACAGGAGACACTATGAGCTGAACATAACAGCCAGTGGAAGAGAGGACAGTAGCAGGAGACACTATGAGCTGAACATAACAGTCAGTGGAAGAGAGGACAGTAACAGGAGACACTATGAGCTGAACATAACAGTCAGTGGAAGAGAGGACAGTAACAGGAGACACTATGAGCTGAACATAACAGTCAGTGGAAGAGAGGACAGTAACAGGAGACACTATGAGCTGAACATAACAGCCAGTGGAAGAGAGGACAGTAGCAGGAGACACTATGAGCTGAACATAACAGTCAGTGGAAGAGAGGACAGTAACAGGAGACACTATGAGCTGAATATAAGTCAGTGGAAGAGAGGACAGTAACAGGAGACACTATGAGCTGAACATAACAGTCAGTAGAAGAGAGGACAGTAACAGGAGACACTATGAGCTGAACATAACAGTCAGTGGAAGAGAGGACAGTAACAGGAGACACTATGAGCTGAACATAACAGCCAGTGGAAGAGAGGACAGTAACAGGAGACACTATGAGCTGAACATAACAGTCAGTGGAAGAGAGGACAGTAACAGGAGACACTATGAGCTGAATATAACAGTCGGTGGAAGAGAGGACAGTAACAGGAGACACTATGAGCTGAACATAACAGTCAGTGGAAGAGAGGACAGTAACAGGAGACACTATGAGCTGAATATAAGTCAGTGGAAGAGAGGACAGTAACAGGAGACACTATGAGCTGAACATAACAGTCAGTGGAAGAGAGGACAGTAACAGGAGACACTATGAGCTGAACATAACAGTCAGTAGAAGGGAGGACAGTAACAGGAGACACTATGAGCTGAATATAAGTCAGTGGAAGAGAGGACAGTAACAGGAGACACTATGAGCTGAATATAAGTCAGTGGAAGAGAGGACAGTAACAGGAGACACTATGAGCTGAACATAACAGTCAGTGGAAGAGAGGACAGTAACAGGAGACACTATGAGCTGAACATAACAGTCAGTAGAAGAGAGGACAGTAACAGGAGACACTATGAGCTGAATATAAGTCAGTGGAAGAGAGGACAGTAACAGGAGACACTATGAGCTGAATATAAGTCAGTGGAAGAGAGGACAGTAACAGGAGACACTATGAGCTGAACATAACAGTCAGTAGAAGAGAGGACAGTAACAGGAGACACTATGAGCTGAATATAAGTCAGTGGAAGAGAGGACAGTAACAGGAGACACTATGAGCTGAATATAAGTCAGTGGAAGAGAGGACAGTAACAGGAGACACTATGAGCTGAACATAACAGTCAGTAGAAGAGAGGACAGTAACAGGAGACACTATGAGCTGAATATAAGTCAGTGGAAGAGAGGACAGTAACAGGAGACACTATGAGCTGAACATAACAGTCAGTGGAAGAGAGGACAGTAACAGGAGACACTATGAGCTGAATATAACAGTCAGTGGAAGAGAGGACAGTAACAGGAGACACTATGAGCTGAATATAAGTCAGTGGAAGAGAGGACAGTAACAGGAGACACTATGAGCTGAATATAAGTCAGTGGAAGAGAGGACAGTAACAGGAGACACTATGAGCTGAACATAACAGTCAGTGGAAGAGAGGACAGTAACAGGAGACACTATGAGCTGAATATAACAGTCAGTGGAAGAGAGGACAGTAACAGGAGACACTATGAGCTGAACATAACAGCCAGTGGAAGAGAGGACAGTAACAGGAGACACTATGAGCTGAATATAAGTCAGTGGAAGAGAGGACAGTAACAGGAGACACTATGAGCTGAACATAACAGTCAGTGGAAGAGAGGACAGTAACACGAGACACTATGAGCTGAATATAACAGTCAGTGGAAGAGAGGACAGTAACAGGAGACACTATGAGCTGAACATAACAGCCAGTGGAAGAGAGGACAGTAACAGGAGACACTATGAGCTGAACATAACAGTCAGTGGAAGAGAGGACAGTAACAGGAGACACTATGAACATAACAGTCAGTAGAAGAGAGGACAGTAACAGGAGACACTATGAGCTGAACATAACAGTCAGTGGAAGAGAGGACAGTAACAGGAGACACTATGAGCTGAACATAACAGTCAGTAGAAGGGAGGACAGTAACAGGAGACACTATGAGCTGAACATAACAGTCAGTGGAAGAGAGGACAGTAACAGGAGACACTATGAGCTGAACATAACAGTCAGTGGAAGAGAGGACAGTAACAGGAGACACTATGAGCTGAACATAACAGTCAGTAGAAGGGAGGACAGTAACAGGAGACACTATGAGCTGAACATAACAGTCAGTGGAAGAGAGGACAGTAACAGGAGACACTATGAGCTGAACATAACAGTCAGTGGAAGGGAGGACAGTAACAGGAGACACTATGAGCTGAACATAACAGTCAGTGGAAGAGAGGACAGTAACAGGAGACACTATGAGCTGAACATAACAGTCAGTAGAAGGGAGGACAGTAACAGGAGACACTATGAGCTGAACATAACAGTCAGTGGAAGAGAGGACAGTAACAGGAGACACTATGAGCTGAACATAACAGTCAGTGGAAGAGAGGACAGTAACAGGAGACACTATGAACATAACAGTCAGTAGAAGAGAGGACAGTAACAGGAGACACTATGAGCTGAATATAAGTCAGTGGAAGAGAGGACAGTAACAGGAGACACTATGAACATAACAGTCAGTGGAAGAGAGGACAGTAACAGGAGACACTATGAGCTGAATATAAGTCAGTGGAAGAGAGGACAGTAACAGGAGACACTATGAGCTGAATATAAGTCAGTGGAAGAGAGGACAGTAACAGGAGACACTATGAGCTGAACATAACAGTCAGTAGAAGAGAGGACAGTAACAGGAGACACTATGAGCTGAACATAACAGTCAGTAGAAGAGAGGACAGTAACAGGAGACACTATGAGCTGAACATAACAGTCAGTGGAAGGGAGGACAGTAACAGGAGACACTATGAGCTGAATATAAGTCAGTGGAAGAGAGGACAGTAACAGGAGACACTATGAGCTGAATATAAGTCAGTGGAAGAGAGGACAGTAACAGGAGACACTATGAGCTGAACATAACAGTCAGTAGAAGAGAGGACAGTAACAGGAGACACTATGAGCTGAACATAACAGTCAGTGGAAGAGAGGACAGTAACAGGAGACACTATGAGCTGAACATAACAGTCAGTGGAAGAGAGGACAGTAACAGGAGACACTATGAGCTGAACATAACAGCCAGTGGAAGGGAGGACAGTAACAGGAGACTCAGATGTAGTTAGTGACTACTTTAATGTCCCATTGTAGCCAATTCAATTGCAATTCTACCGGTTTGGTAAAAGGTTAAAATCACTTAATAATTCATAAGCAAATTTGACATCAGTAAAAACACTAACAAATTGGTAGATCTATATTCACTTGATACTTATGTGAACTTTCATTATCCTGTTTAATTAGAATGTTATATTTCAATATATATTTTTATCTGTAATATGTTGAAGATTGGCCCTGTGTTCATTTGAATGTCGTCTGTGGTTAGGTGATATTTGCAGTCGGTTTGTCACGGAAGGGAAAGACATTTTCATCTGGATTTTAAAACAATACGCTCTCCGTTTTCAAAACGCCAGACTGTTCGTTATAAAGAGGAACTCATTTAACTTGTCTAATTAGCACAGCACAGAGTGGTTGAGTTTTTAAAAAGAACAACGCACATTTGATTTCCTTTCTTTGTAGACGAGTCAGCAATGTTTTGAGAAACCAGCATTTTGTTATTTTCATGTTTATAAAGTGTAGCTGTATTAGGACCTGACACCCGTGGTTTTCATTACAGCCCAACTATGACCTCTGACCTGACACTCGTGGTTTTCATTACAGCCCAACTATGACCTCTGACCTGACACTCGTGGTTTTCATTACAGCCCAACTATGACCTCTGACCTGACAGTTGAGAATCGAGACAAGACAACAGTGTAATTTCAGCACAGCACAGCCGTGGCATCAAGCCAACTTTAATCAACTATGTCAGACCCTTTTAATGAATCAAATGTGCTCTGCGGTTTCTGTTGCTGACCCGCAAACACACACACACACACACACGCACACACACACACACACACACACACACACGCCGGCCGTCGGCCAAACAGACTCGTTTTCTGCCGGCTACTTTTTCCCCCACTTCATAAATTAAAAATAGGCTTCTTTCGATTTCAAAGTTTCATTTGTCTAGTCTAGAAAAGTCAGTATGAAGAACATGCATGTTGTAACAGAGGAGGAACTGGCTACATTACCTTTTTCCTCTGCCAACAAAATGAGTAATGAACAGAACAAATCCAGAGTAGTTTACTAGTGGGCTTGTTGCTGTGCGTTCTATGCCAGATAAATATTTATGTCGCAGGCATCTTCAAAGTTGCGAGTGCCGTAGGGAAAGAAACACGCATTCTGTCAAGCAATCAATGCACAACAAAATCTTAATGCAATGGGTGGGGGGAAACAACTTTGAAAGCAGTTTTGATGGCCTTTGTTAAAAAGAGGAGGATCCCAGCTTTCCAGGGCTACACCCCCCTCTTTTCCTTTATAGCTCGGCTACTACAATTGCTTTTTTCAATTAATTTTTGCCTAAAATGACATACCCTGCCTAACTGCCTGTAGCTCAGGACCCAAATCTAACTGCCTGTAGCTCAGGACCCAAATCTAACTGCCTGTAGCTCAGGACCCAAATCTAACTGCCTGTAGCTCAGGACCCAAATCTAACTGCCTGTAAATCAGGACCCAAATCTAACTGCCTGTAGCTCAGGACCCAAATCTAACTGCCTGTAGCTCAGGACCCAAATCTAACTGCCTGTAGCTCAGGACCCAAATCTAACTGCCTGTAGCTCAGGACCCAAATCTAACTGCCTGTAGCTCAGGACCCAAATCTAACTGCCTGTAACTCAGGACCCAAATCTAACTGCCTGTAACTCAGGACCCAAATCTAACTGCCTGTAACTCAGGACCCAAATCTAACTGCCTGTAAATCAGGACCCAAATCTAACTGCCTGTAGCTCAGGACCCAAATCTAACTGCCTGTAGCTCAGGACCCAAATCTAACTGCCTGTAGCTCAGGACCCAAATCTAACTGCCTGTAGCTCAGGACCCAAATCTAACTGCCTGTAGCTCAGGACCCAAATCTAACTGCCTGTAACTCAGGACCCAAATCTAACTGCCTGTAACTCAGGACCCAAATCTAACTGCCTGTAACTCAGGACCCAAATCTAACTGCCTGTAGCTCAGGACCCAAATCTAACTGCCTGTAGCTCAGGACCCAAATCTAACTGCCTGTAACTCAGGACCCAAATCTAACTGCCTGTAACTCAGGACCCGAATCTAACTGCCTGTAACTCAGGGCCCGAATCTAACTGCCTGTAACTCAGGACCCGAATCTAACTGCCTGTAACTCAGGACCCGAATCTAACTGCCTGTAACTCAGGACCCGAATCTAACTGCCTGTAACTCAGGACCCAAATCTAACTGCCTGTAACTCAGGACCCAAATCTAACTGCCTGTAACTCAGGACCCAAATCTAACTGCCTGTAACTCAGGACCCAAATCTAACTGCCTGTAACTCAGGACCCAAATCTAACTGCCTGTAACTCAGGACCCAAATCTAACTGCCTGTAACTCAGGACCCAAATCTAACTGCCTGTAACTCAGGACCCAAATCTAACTGCCTGTAACTCAGGACCCAAATCAAACTGCCTGTCGCTCAGGACCTGAAGCAAGGATATAAATATTCTTGAAACCATTTGAAAGGAAACACTTTAAAGTTTGTGGAAATGTGAAATGAATGTAGCAGAATATAACGCATTAGATCTGGTCAAAGAAAATACAAAGAAGAAAACAACCACGCGTTGACTTTTTTTTCTCATCTTTGAATCGCAGGAGAAAGGCCATACATTAAGATAGGCTCCTAGGTGTCATTTACAATCTGTCCACAAGATGGCAGCAGTGTGTGAAAAGTGTGGTTAGTGAGTGGTTAGAGCGTAGGGGCGGCAGGTAGCCTAGTGGTTAGAGCGTAGGGACGGCAGGTAGCCTAGTGGTTAGAGCGTAGGGACGGCAGGTAGCCTAGTGGTTATAGCGTAGGGACGGCAGGTAGCCTAGTGGTTATAGCGTAGGGACGGCAGGTAGCCTAGTGGTTATAGCGTAGGGACGGCAGGTAGCCTAGTGGTTATAGCGTAGGGACGGCAGGTAGCCTAGTGGTTAGAGCGTAGGGAAGGCAGGTAGCCTAGTGGTTAGAGCGTAGGGACGGCAGGTAGCCTAGTGGTTAGAGCGTAGGGACGGCAGGTAGCCTAGTGGTTATAGCGTAGGGACGGCAGGTAGCCTAGTGGTTATAGCGTAGGGACGGCAGGTAGCCTAGTGGTTATAGCGTAGGGACGGCAGGTAGCCTAGTGGTTAGAGCGTAGGGAAGGCAGGTAGCCTAGTGGTTAGAGCGTAGGGACGGCAGGTAGCCTAGTGGTTAGAGCGTAGGGACGGCAGGTAGCCTAGTGGTTAGAGCGTAGGGACGGCAGGTAGCCTAGTGGTTAGAGCGTAGGGACGGCAGGTAGCCTAGTGGTTAGAGCGTAGGGAAGGCAGGTAGCCTAGTGGTTAGAGCGTAGGGACGGCAGGTAGCCTAGTGGTTAGAGCGTAGGGACGGCAGGTAGCCTAGTGGTTAGAGTGTAGGGATGGCAGGTAGCCTAGCGGTTAGAGCATAGGGGCGGTAGGTAGCCTAGCGGTTAGAGCATAGGGGCGGTAGGTAGCCTAGCGGTTAGAGCGTAGGGGCGGTAGGTAGCCTAGTGGTTAGAGCGTAGGGGCGGTAGGTAGCCTAGTGGTTAGAGTGTAGGGACGGCAGGTAGCCTAGTGGTTAGCCTCTTCGGGCAAGGGGGTGGTATTTTCACTTCCGGATGAAAAGCCCAAAGTAAACTGCCTGCAACTCAGGCCCAGAAGCTAGGATATGCATATAGTAGATTTGGATAGAAAACACTCTAAAGTTTCTAAAACTGTTCAAATGGGCTTTTCACATTCTTGGTATTCTCTCAACCAGCTTCATGAGGTAGTCACCTGGAATGCATTTAAATTAACAGGTGTGCCCTCAAAAGTTAATTTGTGGAATTTGTTTCCTTAATGTGTTTAAGCCTATCAATTGTTGATGGTGTGGGTGTGCAGACGATAGCCCTATTTGGTATTTTGTTAAAAGACCAAGTCCATATTATAGCAAGAACAGCTCAAATAAGCAAAGAGAAACGACAGTACATCATTACTTTAAGACATGAATGTCAGTCATTACAGAAAATATCAAGAACTTTGAAAGTTTCTTCAAGTGCAGTCGCAAAAACCATCAAGAGCTATGATGAAACTGGCTCACATGAGGACCGCCACAGCAATGGAAGACCCAGAGTTACCTCTGCTGCAGAGGATAAGTTCATTAGAGTTACCAGCCTCAGAAATTGCAGCCCAAATAAATGCTTCACAGAGTTCAAGTAACAGACACATCTCATTGATCTCAACATCAACTGTTCAGAGGAGACTGCGTGAATCAGGCCTTCATGGTCAAATTGCTGCAAAGAAACCACTACTAAAGGACAGCAATAAAAAGAAGAGACTTGCTTGGGCCAAGAAACACGAGCAATGGACATTAGACCGGTGGAAATCTGTCCTTTGGTCTGGAGTCCAAATTGAAGACATTTGGTTCCAACCATCGTGTCTTGGTGAGACGCAGAGTAGGTGAATGGATGATCTCTGCGTGTGTATTTCCCACCGTAAAGCATGGAGGAGGAGGTGCTATGTTGTGGGGGTGCTTTGCTGGTGTCACTGTCAGTGATTTATTTAGAATTCAAGGCACACTTAACCAGCATGGCTACCACAGCATTCTGCAGCAATACTCCATCCCATCTGGTTTGTGCTTAGTGGGACTATCATTTGTTTTTCAACAGGACAATGACCCAAAACTAGAGGTCGACCGATTATGATTTTTCAACGCCGATACCGATTATTGGAGGACCAAAAAAAAGCCGATACCGGTTAAAAAATGTCCAATATTTTTATATATATAAATAAATTACAATTTCAACAATACTGAATGAACACTTATTTATTTTAACAAAAACAAAGTGTTGGTGAAGAAAGTAAAAGTGCAATATGTGCCATGTAAGAAAACTACTAAGTTCCTTGCTCAGAACATGAGAACATA
>NC_143037.1:4442500-4445000 GCF_057628025.1 Oncorhynchus mykiss | reverse complement strand
TGGCCGCCCCGCCAAACTGAGCAATCGGGGGAGAAGGGCCTTGGTAAGGGAGGTGACCAAGAACCTGATGGTCACGGACAGAGCTCTAGAGTTCCTCTGTGGAGATGGAAGAACCTTCCAGAGGGACAACCATCTCTGCAGAACTCCACCAATCAGGCCTTTGTGGTAGACTGGCCAGATGGAAGCCACTCCTCAGTAAAAAGGCACATGACAGCCCGCTTGGAGTTTGCCACCTAAAGACTCTCAGACCATGAGAAACAAGATTCTCTGGTCTGATGAAATCAAGATTGAACTCTGGAACTTTGGAAACTTGGCACCATCCCTTCGGTGAAGCATGGTGGTGGCAGTAACATGCTGTGGGGATGTGTTGTGGTATGGTGTGTGGTAGTGTTGGTGGTGTTGTGGTAGTGTTGGTGGTAGTGTTGGTGGTGTTGGTGGTGTGTGGTAGAGTTGGTGGTGTTGTGGTGTGGTGTGTGGTAGAGTTAGTGGTGTTGTGGTATGGTGTGTGGTAGTGTTGGTGGTGTTGTGGTGTGTGGTAGTGTTGGTGGTGTTGTGTTGTGGTGTGTGGTAGTGTTGGTAGTGTTGGTGGTAGTGTTGGTGGTGTTGGTGGTGTGTGGTAGTGTTGGTGGTGTGTGGTAGTGTTGGTGGTGTGTGGTAGAGTTGGTGGTGTTGTGGTATGGTGTGTGGTAGTGTTGGTGGTGTTGTGGTGTGTGGTAGTGTTGGTGGTGTGGTGTGTGGTAGTGTTGGTGGTGTTGTGGTATGGTGTGTGGTAGTGTTGGTGGTGTTGTGGTAGTGTTTGTGGTAGTGTTGGTGGTGTTGGTGGTGTGTGGTAGAGTTGGTGGTGTTGTGGTATGGTGTGTGGTAGTGTTGGTGGTAGTGTTGGTGGTGTGTGGTAGTGTTGGTGGTAGTGTTGGTGGTGTTGGTGGTGTGTGGTAGTGTTGGTGGTGTTGGTGGTGTGTGGTAGTGTTGTGGTGTGTGGTAGTGTTGGTGGTGTGTGGTAGTGTTGGTGGTGTTGTGGTGTGGTGTGTGGTAGAGTTGGTGTTGTGGTATGGTGTGTGGTAGTGTTGGTGGTGTTGTGGTGTGGTAGTGTTGGTGGTGTTGTGGTGTGGTGTGTGGTAGAGTTGGTGGTGTGTGGTAGTGTTGGTGGTGTTGTGGTAGTGTTGGTGGTGTGTGGTAGAGTTGTGGTGTGTGGTAGAGTTGTGGTGTGTGGTAGTGTTGGTGGTGTTGTGGTATGGTGTGTGGTAGTGTTGTGGTGTGTGGTAGTGTTGGTGGTGTCGTGGTAGTGTTGGTGGTGTGTGGTAGTATTGCTGGTAGAGTTGGTGGTGTTGTGGTAGTATTGGTGGTAGTGTTGGTGGTGTTGTGTGGTAGTGTTGGTGGTGTTGTGGTAGAGTTGGTGGTGTTGTGGTATGGTGTGTGGTAGAGTTGTGGTGTGTGGTAGTGTTGGTGGTGTTGTGGTAGTATTGCTGGTAGAGTTGGTGGTGTTGTGGTAGTATTGGTGGTAGTGTTTGTGGTAGTGTTGGTGGTGTTGGTGGTGTGTGGTAGAGTTGGTGGTGTTGTGGTATGGTGTGTGGTAGTGTTGGTGGTAGTGTTGGTGGTGTGTGGTAGTGTTGGTGGTAGTGTTGGTGGTGTTGGTGGTGTGTGGTAGTGTTGGTGGTGTTGGTGGTGTGTGGTAGTGTTGTGGTGTGTGGTAGTGTTGGTGGTGTGTGGTAGTGTTGGTGGTGTTGTGGTGTGGTGTGTGGTAGAGTTGGTGTTGTGGTATGGTGTGTGGTAGTGTTGGTGGTGTTGTGGTGTGGTAGTGTTGGTGGTGTTGTGGTGTGGTGTGTGGTAGAGTTGGTGGTGTGTGGTAGTGTTGGTGGTGTTGTGGTAGTGTTGGTGGTGTGTGGTAGAGTTGTGGTGTGTGGTAGAGTTGTGGTGTGTGGTAGTGTTGGTGGTGTTGTGGTATGGTGTGTGGTAGTGTTGTGGTGTGTGGTAGTGTTGGTGGTGTCGTGGTAGTGTTGGTGGTGTGTGGTAGTATTGCTGGTAGAGTTGGTGGTGTTGTGGTAGTATTGGTGGTAGTGTTGGTGGTGTTGTGTGGTAGTGTTGGTGGTGTTGTGGTAGAGTTGGTGGTGTTGTGGTATGGTGTGTGGTAGAGTTGTGGTGTGTGGTAGTGTTGGTGGTGTTGTGGTAGTATTGCTGGTAGAGTTGGTGGTGTTGTGGTAGTATTGGTGGTAGTGTTGGTGGTGTTGTGTGGTAGTGTTGGTGGTGTTGTGGTAGAGTTGGTGGTGTTGTGGTATGGTGTGTGGTAGAGTTGTGGTGTGTGGTAGTGTTGGTGGTGTTGTGGTATGGTGTGTGGTAGAGTTGGTGGTGTTGTGGTATGGTGTGTGGTAGTGTTGGTTGTGGGACTGCCTTTCTTAACTCTATTCCTTGAACTGCATTGTTGGTTAAGGGCTTGTAGCTAAGCATTTTCGGCACGTGACAAATCAAATTTGATTTTTGATTTTAAAAAGTCGAGCTGTGTTAT
>NC_143037.1:4370000-4437500 GCF_057628025.1 Oncorhynchus mykiss | reverse complement strand
CAAAGGGGTTTTCTCTTTTGGCCAAAAGACGGTCCTCTCTCCTCCTCGCTCCTCCGTGACCCGGAAACCGATAAAGTGGTCGAGGGAGTGTGTCAATTCGTTAGTAGGAAAACGGAAGAGTGTCCTCCCCTCATCTTTCACCGAGGATACCAGAGAGGATGAAAAGGCGAAACGAGAGGGAAAACTGGGTCCAAAATCTGTCATCTCCAGCAGGTGGCGTTTTTTCGCTTTTTTTCACTCATCAACCTAGGAGGTTTTGTATGGAGGTCAATGAGTGTCGAATTTGGTTAACAAAATATCAAATGGCTTATTTGCTACTTGTGGCTTATTTGTTCGAAGAGAAGTTCCGTAATGCTTCCAATTGACTCATTCATCCCCCTCCTCTCACCTGTAACTATTTCCCAGGTTGTTGCTGTAAAGGAGAATTTGTTCTCAGTCAATTTGCCTGGTTAAATAAGGGTTAAATAAATAAATAAATATACATTACCTTTCAAACGTTTGGGGTCACTTGTTTTTTGTTTTTTGAAAGAAAAGCATATTTTTTGACCATTAAAATAACATCAAATTGATCAAAAATAGAGTGTAGACATTGTTAATGTTGTAAATGACTATTGTAGCTGGAAATGGCTGATTTTGAATGGAATATCTACATAGGCGTACAGAGACCCATTATCAGCAACCATCACTCCTGTGTTCGAATGGCACGTTGTGTTAGCTCATCCAAGTTTA
Source organism: Oncorhynchus mykiss (assembly GCF_057628025.1). Classification (NCBI taxonomy): domain Eukaryota; kingdom Metazoa; phylum Chordata; class Actinopteri; order Salmoniformes; family Salmonidae; genus Oncorhynchus; species Oncorhynchus mykiss. Next base: position 4,436,771 of record NC_143037.1, on the reverse strand, counting down.
TAATTTTAAAAGGCTAATTAATCATTAGAAAACCCTTTTGCAACTATGTTAGCACAGCTGAAAACTGTTGTTCTGACTAAAAAAGCAATACAACTGTCCTTCTTTAGACTAGTTGAGTATCTTGAGCATCAGCATTTGGGGGTTCGATTACAGACTCAAAATGGCGAGAAACCAAGAAACTTTCTTCTGAAACACTTCAGTCTATTCTTGTTCTGAGAAATGTAGGCTATTCCATGCGAGAAATTGCCAAGAAACTGAAGATCTCGTACAATGCAGTGTCCTACTCCCTTCATAGAATAGCGCACACTGGCCCTAACCAGAATATAAAGAGGAGTGGGAGGCCCCGGTGCGCAACTGAGCAAGAGGACAAGTACATTAGAGTGTCTAGTTTGAGAAACAGACGCCTCACAAGTCCTCAACTGGCAGCTTCATTAAATAGTACCCACAAAACACCAGTCTCAACGTCAACAGTGAAGAGGCGACTCTGGGATGTTGGTCTTCTAGGCAGAGTTCCTCTGTCCAGTCTCAACGTCAACAGTGAAGAGGCGACTCCGGGATGCTGGTCTTCTAGGCAGAGTTCCTCTGTCCAGTCTCAACGTCAACAGTGAAGAGGCGACTCCGGGATGCTGGTCTTCTAGGCAGAGTTCCTCTGTCCAGTCTCAACGTCAACAGTGAAGAGGCGACTCCGGGATGCTGGTCTTCTAGGCAGAGTTCCTCTGTCCAGTCTCAACGTCAACAGTGAAGAGGCGACTCCGGGATGCTGGTCTTCTAGGCAGAGTTCCTCTGTCCAGTCTCAACGTCAACAGTGAAGAGGCGACTCCGGGATGCTGGTCTTCTAGGCAGAGTTCCTCTGTCCAGTCTCAACGTCAACAGTGAAGAGGTGACTCCGGGATGCTGGCCTTCTAGGCAGAGTTCCTCTGTCCAGTCTCAACGTCAACAGTGAAGAGGTGACTCCAGGAACTCTGCCTAGAAGGCCAGCATCCCGGAGTCACCTCTTCACTGTTGACGTTGAGACTGGCGTTTTGCCAAAAAGTAAAAGACAATCTCTAGATAATGTTGTTCTATAAAGCTTAATAATTAAGGCTACTAAGCTACCAAGTGGCTCCAGAGTGGGGCAGTGGTCTAAGGCACTGCATCTCAGTGCTAGAGGCATCACTACAGATCCTGGTTCGGTCCCGGGCTGTATCACAACCGGCCGTGATCGGGAGTCCCAAAGGGCGGCACACATTTGGCCCAGCGCTGCCCGGGTTAGGGGAGGGTTTGGCCGGAGTAGGCAGTCATTGTAAAATAAAAATGTGTTATTTTAACTGACTTGCCTAGTTAAATAAAGTTAAAATAAATCATTTTAAAAAAAATACCAAGCTGCTAGGACAAAACTGACCTTGCTGCATCTTCAATTTGCACCGAAGTGTGAAGTGAGAGGTGTGAAAACTCTTGAGCCCGAACAATGGCAGCAGAGTTTCACAGCCTCCCCCCCCCCCCCCCCTATCCAAGTGTAGAGGCCCTTGAAGTCCCCTGCACCATGGCGTAATCCCTGGGCAGATGTCCTCACAGTACAGTACCCCATGGATATTAAAAATAACATGGGAAAAGTGCAAAAAGAAGCTCCTCAAGGACAATCCACAGACAGCATTTGCTGACTGCCACAAAGAGGGGAACGTAAGCTAATACATGTTCCACACAGACCATCCCCTGGCATGGCACAGTGCAATAAGAGTACACCACCCTTATGTCAAGAGAGAGGGTATTGGCCCAGGGTGGAAACTCAGAATACTAGAGATTGAAACAACCTCTGTCAATGTGTACAAGTCTGGGACAGTAATGGTGCAGGGCCTCCTCAAGCAATTCCAGTAGGACTTTTATGGTATCAAGGACAGAGAGCGCAGCAGGAAAAGCTGTGTGACGACTCCCCCATCCTGAGTGAGTCTGATCACACCTCTTCTAACTGTCCCGCTGACGAGGATGGTCACCACCACCAGCACTGAACACATCTCTTCTAACTGTCCTGCTGACGAGGATGGTCACCACCACCAGCACTGAACACACCTCTTCTAACTGTCCTGCTGACGAGGATGGTCACCAGCACTGAACACACCTCTTCTAACTGTCCTGCAGACGAGGATGGTCACCACCACCAGCACTGAACACACCTCTTCTAACTGTCCTGCTGACGAGGATGGTCACCAGCACTGAACACACCTCTTCTAACTGTCCTGCAGACGAGGATGGTCGCCCCCACCAGCACTGAACACACCTCTTCTAACTGTCCTGCTGACGAGGATGGTCACCAGCACTGAACACACCTCTTCTAACTGTCCTGCAGACGAGGATGGTCGCCCCCACCAGCACTGAACACACCTCTTCTAACTGTCCTGCTGACGAGGATGGTCACCACCACCAGCACTGAACACATCTCTTCTAACTGTCCTGCTGACGAGGATGGTCACCACCACCAGCACTGAACACACCTCTTCTAACTGTCCTGCTGACGAGGATGGTCACCAGCACTGAACACACCTCTTCTAACTGTCCTGCAGACGAGGATGGTCGCCCCCACCAGCACTGAACACACCTCTTCTAACTGTCCTGCTGACGAGGATGGTCACCAGCACTGAACACACCTCTTCTAACTGTCCTGCAGACGAGGATGGTCACCAGCACTGAACACACCTCTTCTAACTGTCCTGCAGACGAGGATGGTCACCAGCACTGAACACACCTCTTCTAACTGTCCTGCTGACGAGGATGGTCACCAGCACTGAACACACCTCTTCTAACTGTCCTGCTGACGAGGATGGTCACCCCCACCAGCACTGAACACACCTCTTCTAACTGTCCTGCTGACGAGGATGGTCACCCCCACCAGCACTGAACACATCTCTTCTAACTGTCCTGCAGACAAGGATGGTCACCAGCACTGAACACACCTCTTCTAACTGTCCTGCTGACGAGGATGGTCACCAGCACTTAACACACCTCTTCAAACTGTCCTGCAGACGAGGATGGTCACCAGCACGGAACACACCTCTTCTAACTGTCCTGCAGACGAGGATGGTCACCAGCACGGAACACACCTCTTCTAACTGTCCTGCAGACGAGGATGGTCACCAGCACTGAACACACCTCTTCTAACTGTCCTGCAGACGAGGATGGTCACCAGCACTGAACACACCTCTTCTAACTGTCCTGCTGACGAGGATGGTCACCCCCACCAGCACTGAACACACCTCTTCAAACTGTCCTGCAGACGAGGATGGTCACCAGCACTGAACACACCTCTTCTAACTGTCCTGCTGACGAGGATGGTCACCCCCACCAGCACTGAACACACCTCTTCTAACTGTCCTGCTGACGAGGATGGTCACCCCCACCAGCACTGAACACATCTCTTCTAACTGTCCTGCTGACGAGGATGGTCACCCCCACCAGCACTGAACACACCTCTTCTAACTGTCCTGCTGACGAGGATGGTCACCAGCACTGAACACACCTCTTCTAACTGTCCTGCTGACGAGGATGGTCACCAGCACTGAACACACCTCTTCTAACTGTCCTGCAGACGAGGATGGTCACCAGCACTGAACACACCCAGGTCCCACAACTGCACTGCTCCTTCATCACTGAGAGGGACACATTCACCGAGCTGGAGAGACACATGGTGGAGCTCAGAGAGAGAGTTCACACAATCCAGACAGAAAAGACCCACAAAACAGACCAGCAAAACAACACCAGCCCAACAAGACCCGAAGGGTGGAAGGAGGAGATGGACGGCTGTCTGCTCTACGGACTGAGGTGAGAGAGAAACACATGGCACAGCTAACAGCAGTGAAGGAGAGAGAGAAACTCATGACACAGCTAACAGCAGTGAAGGAGAGAGAGAAACACATGGCACAGCTAACAGCAGTGAAGGAGAGAGAGAAACACATGTTACAGCTAACAGCAGTGAAGGAGAGAGAGAAACTCATGACACAGCTAACAGCAGTGAAGGTGAGAGAGGAACACATGGCACAGCTAACAGCAGTGAAGGAGAGAGAGAAACACATGGCACAGCTAACCGGTGAAGGAGAGAGAGAAACACATGGCACAGCTAACAGCAGTGAAGGAGAGAGGGGAACTCGTGGCACAGCTAACTGGTGAAGGAGAGAGAAACACATGGCACAGCTAACAGCAGTGAAGGAGAGAGAGAAACACATGTTACAGCTAACAGCAGTGAAGGAGAGAGAGAAACTCATGACACAGCTAACAGCAGTGAAGGTGAGAGAGGAACACATGGCACAGCTAACAGCAGTGAAGGAGAGAGAGAAACACATGGCACAGCTAACCGGTGAAGGAGAGAGAGAAACACATGGCACAGCTAACAGCAGTGAAGGAGAGAGGGGAACTCGTGGCACAGCTAACTGGTGAAGGAGAGAGAAACACATGGCACAGCTAACAGCAGTGAAGGAGAGAGAGAAACACATGTTACAGCTAACAGCAGTGAAGGAGAGAGGGGAACTCGTGGCACAGCTAACTGGTGAAGGAGAGAGAAACACATGGCACTACCCGGGGGCCCAGCACTCAAGGGAGTGATTGAAAAAGCTTATTCTACTTTCCCCAACGCACAAGTGGTTATCACTACCCTACCAACACGAACATACATTCACCTTGCCTCCATACAACGAGTGAATGTAAGCATTTCCCGGGACTGTGCCCCAAAACCTAACGTCTACCGGACCCACCACTTCACCCTGGACTTGAACAGTCTTTATGACCAGGTCATCTGCAAGGCAAGGGGCGGCAGGGTAGCCTAGTGGTTAGAGTGTAGGGGCGGCAGGGTAGCCTAGTGGTTAGAGTGTAGGGACGGCAGGGTAGCCTAGTGGTTAGAGTGTAGGGGCGGCAGGGTAGCCTAGTGGTTAGAGTGTAGGGACGGCAGGGTAGCCTAGTGGTTAGAGTGTAGGGGCGGCAGGGTAGCCTTGTGGTTAGAGTGTAGGGGCGGCAGGGTAGCCTAGTGGTTAGAGTGTATGGGGCGGCTGGGTAGCCTAGTGGTTAGAGTGTAGGGGCGGCAGGGTAGCCTAGTGGTTAGAGTGTAGGGGCGGCAGGGTAGCCTAGTGGTTAGAGTGTATGGGGCGGCAGGGTAGCGTAGTGGTTAGAGTGTAGGGACGGCAGGGTAGCCTAGTGGTTAGAGTGTAGGGACGGCAGGTAGCCTAGTGGTTAGAGTGTAGGGACGGCAGGTAGCCTAGTGGTTAGAGTGTATGGGGCGGCAGGGTAGCGTAGTGGTTAGAGTGTAGGGGCGGCAGGGTAGCCTAGTGGTTAGAGCGTAGGGACGGCAGGTAGCCTAGTGGTTAGAGTGTAGGGGCGGCAGGGTAGCCTAGTGGTTAGAGTGTAGGGACGGCAGGGTAGCCTAGTGGTTAGAGTGTAGGGGCGGCAGGGTAGCCTTGTGGTTAGAGTGTAGGGGCGGCAGGGTAGCCTAGTGGTTAGAGTGTATGGGGCGGCAGGTTAGCCTAGTGGTTAGAGTGTAGGGGCGGCAGGGTAGCCTAGTGGTTAGAGTGTAGGGGCGGCAGGGTAGCCTAGTGGTTAGAGTGTATGGGGCGGCAGGGTAGCCTGGGGATTAGAGTGTATGGGCGGCAGGGTAGCCTAGTGGTTAGAGCGTTGGACTAGTAATCGAAAGGTTTCATGTTCAAATCTGTCGTTCTGCCCCTGAACAGGCAGGTAACCCACTGTTCCCCTGAACAGGCAGGTAACCCACTGTTCCCCTGAACAAGGCAGTTAACCCACTGTTCCCCTGAACAAGGCAGTTAACCCACTGTTCCCCTGAACAAGGCAGTTAACCCACTGTTCCCCTGAACAAGGCAGTTAACCCACTGTTCCCCTGAACAAGGCAGTTAACCCACTGTTCCCCTGAACAAGGCAGTTAACCCACTGTTCCCCTGAACAAGGCAGTTAACCCACTGTTCCCCTGAACAGGCAGTTAACCCACTGTTCCCCTGAACAAGGCAGTTAACCCACTGTTCCTAGGCCGTCATTGAAAATAAGAATTTGTTCTTAACTGACTTGCCTAGGTAAATAAAGGTAAAAACATTTTTTTTTTAAAAGGCAGCAATCCCAACGTTTGCCCTGAAGGACGTCACCCTCAACAGCCCCGGCATCTCACACACGAGCAACGGACACCCCGCCCAGTGAGACCCCCTCCTGAAGGACCTGCACTGAGAGAACCAAGACGACCTATCCCCAGACCACAGCATCCCCAGCCACACCCCAACCTGCTGAGACAACCCCAAACAAACGCTAGCTATATAGGCCCCCCCATATCAGACCTATGCCCCTTCTGCCCCCTCCCCTATGCCCCTGCAACAAGAACCTCAACATGACAGCCGCACATATGCCCAGGTAATGAGCAGAGCAACAGGCCCAACCCCCACTATTACACCCGACCAAGCCCCATCCTGCGATTTAAGAGACATGTATCTCAACATGCTCTGCTCACACCTACTGTACTGGACTAAACCTAAACCACACGTAAACACCACTAGACACTACGGAACACAAAGATTTCACTGTCTCATTCTGGAATATACAAGGTCAGAGGTCATCTGCCTTTGGACTAAAGAGCAGGAACCTAGACTTCATCAAAGAAATTGTCATCCTACAAGAAACCTGGTATAGAGGAGACGGACCCACTGGTTGCCCTCTAGGTTACAGAGAGCTGGTAGTCCCATCCAACACACTACCAGGTGGGTGGTATAGAGGAGATGGACCCACTGGTTGCCCTCTAGGTTACAGAGAGCTGGTAGTCCCATCCACCAAACCAGCAGGTGTGAAACAGGGAAGAGACTCAGGGGCATGCTAATTTGGTATAGAGCAGAAATAACCCACTGTATTAAATTAGTCAAAAAAAGAACATTTTACATCTGGCTAGAAATTAATAAGGGAAATATCTCAACAGAGAAAAATGTCTTCATGTGTACCACCTATATCCCCCCACTAGAATCCCCATATTTTAATGAAGACAGCTTCTCCATCCTGGAGGGGGAGATCAACCATTTCCAGGCCCAGGGACATGTACTAGTCTTCGACAACCTAAATGTCAGAACCGGACAAGAACCTGACACCCTCAGAACACAGGGGGACAAACATCTACCTGGAGGTGACAGCATTCCCTCCCCCATATGCCCTCCTAGGCACAACTATGACAACATAACCAACAAAAATGGGTCACAACTCCTGCAGCCCTGTCGCACGCTGGGTATGTACATAGTCAATGTTAGGCTTCAAGGGGACTCCTATGGTAGGTACCTACCTACCTACAGTATAGCTCGTCTCTTGGCAGTAGTACTGTAGACTACTTTATCACTGACCTCAACCCAGAGTCTCTCAGAGCGTTCACACAGTCAGTCCACTGACAACCCTATCAGATCACAGCAAAATCACAGTCTACTTGAACAGAGCAAAACTTAATCATGAGGCATCAAAGCCAAAGGAACTGCACAATATTAAGAAATACTAAAAAGGTGGAAGGAAGGTAGTGTAGAAACCCACCCCAAAAAACTATTTTTGGACAAAACGTTTCAATGTAATAGTGAAGGTGTGCACTTAGCAGTAGAAATCAAATGAATTACCTTTCAGATAATCTATCAAATCAAAAAATTCCAAACAGACAACCTAAGAAAATTAACAACAATGACAAATGGTTTGATGAAGAATGCAAAAAACCTCAGAAAGAAATTGAGAAACCTGTCCAACCAAAAACATAGAGATCCAGAAAACCTGAGTCTACGCCTTCACTATGGTGAATCACATCAGAAATCAGCTAAATGTAATTGAAGAATCCATAGACTAACAACTTCCAGGGAAATTGAAAGACACACGAAGAGTTACAGTTGAAGTCTAAAGTTTACATACACTTAGGTTGGAGTCATTAAAACTTGTTTTTCAACCACTCCACACATTTCTTGTTAACAAACTTTAGTTTTTGCAAGTCGGTTAGGACATCTACTTTGTGCATGACACAAGTCATTTTTCCAACAATTGTTTACAGACAGATTATTTCACTTATAATTCACTGTATCACAATTCCAGTGGGTCAGAAGTTTACATACACTAAGTTGACTGTGCCTTTAAACAGCTTGTAAAATTCCAGTAGATGATGTCATGGCTTTAGAAGCATCTGATAGGCTAATTGACATTATTTGAGTCAATTGGAGGTGTACCTGTGGATGTGTTTCAAAGTCTACCTTCAAACTCAGTGCCTCTTTGCTTGACATCATGGGAAAATCAAAAGAAATCAGCCAAGACCTCAGGAAAAAATCATGAGAAAACAAAAAGACAATTACTTGACACATTGGAAAGAATTAACAAAACAACTGAGCAAACTAGAATGTTATTTGGCCCTAAACAGAGAGAACACAGTGGCAGAATACCTGACCACTGTGACTGACCCAAACTTAAGGAAAGCTTTGACTATGTACAGACTCAGTGAGCATAGCCTTGCTATTGAGAAAGGCCGCCGTAGGCAGACCTGGCTCTCAAGAGAAGACAGGCTATGTGCTTACTGCCCACAAAATGAGGTGGAAACTGAGCTGAACTTCCTAACCTCCTGTCAAATGTATGAACATATTAGAGACACGTATTTCACTCAGATTACATAGACCCACAAAGAATGAAAAAAAAAATCTAAATTTGATAAACTCCCATATCTACTGGGTGAAATACCACTGTGTGCCATCACAGCAGCAAGACGTGTGACCTGTTTCCACAAGAAAAGGGAAACCAGTGAAGAACAAACACCATTGTAGATACAACCCATATTTATTTATTTTCCCTTTTGTACTTTAGCTATTTGCACATCTCTACAACACTATATATAGACATAAAAGGACATTTGAAATTCTTTTGTAACTTGAGTGTAATATTTTTTATTTCACTTCTGTGAATATTTCCCATTAAAGCTCCTTGAATTGAATTGAGAGGGTGGGAGAGAGAGAGGGAAGGAAGGAAGGTGAGAGAGAGAGAGAGAGAGAGGGGGGGGAGAGAGAGAGGGAAGGAAGGAAGGTGAGAGAGAGAGAGAGAGGGGGGGGAGAGAGAAGGAAGGAAGGAAGGAAGGAAGGAAGGAAGGAAGGAAGGAAGGAAGGAAGGAAGGAAGGAAGGAAGGAAGGAAGGAAGGAAGGAAGGAAGGAAGGAAGGAAGGAGAGAGAGGTGTATTTGCCACAATTATCAAAAGTTTGTGTTTTCAGCACTTTTGTTTTTAGCTATTTGGGAATATGAGCTGTGAAATGAATTAAGATTGTTAGGTAATTATGGATGGTAAAACTGTTAACAATACACCTTAATAATCTTCACTGTTTGGTTGTTTTTTAACCTGTTTTTCCCGATATACCGGGTGACGACCTCAGTTTACATCAGGTAGCAGGCTGGTCCACACACAAACACACACACACACACACACACACACACACACACACACACACACACACACACACACAGAAGATAGCCAGTCAGTCACGGAAGATCAGGGATCAGAAAAAGAACAAGATCGTTTGACAAAAAGACAAGAGGTTCTACACCCTAAGAAAAGAGGGTTCTTCTAGGGTTCTTTGTGTGTTTCCATGACTCCCAAGAACCTTTAATCCTTTCATTGGTTCATTCCAGATTAGAAAAGGGTTCTTTCCTCTCTTAGTGATAATGTAGGGGGCGGCAGCTCAGTAGAATATTTTGGGGGCGTGGTTTGCTCACAGATATTTATTTTTTTGCAACCATGAGAGACAGTGTCATTCCTGTTTATTTAATGTGTTGTGTTATTGCCAGTTATATTTTTTAAATATGACTATGGCTAACGTCTTCTGAAATATTATATGGTCTGGTGTCATATTGAGAACACAGTTAACTAATTCATTAGTTCTCAATTCTCTCCTCAGGAAATCCCAGCTGTTCCAGGCAAGCCATTACCTCGTACCTCTCCAAAGCTACCATACCTGATTCACCTTGTCAATTATTATCCCCATAATAACACCTATGGAATTTCAACAATATAATATGGCTAGTTAAATAGAATGCAAAACCCCTGTATGGGTTTACAATGAACCTTTGAGATTGAGAAATCTCCATAAAGTCTCCATAAAGAACCATAAAAAAATATATATAGTCCCTGTGCCCAAGAACATTAAGGTAACCAACTGGCAAGTGTCTTCACTGACATTTTCAAACTTTCCCTGTCCTAGTCTGTAATACCATCATATTTCAAGCAAGCCACCACAGTGCCTGTGCCCTATAACACTAAGGTAACCTGCCTAAATGACTACCGACCCGTAGCACTCACATCTGTAGCCATGAAGTGCTTTGAAAGGCTGGTCATGGCTCACATCAAAACCATTATACCAGAAACCCTAGACCCACTCCAATTTGCATACCGCACCAAGAGATCTACAGATGATGCAATCTCTATTGCACTCCACACAGCCCTTTCCCACCTGGACAAGAGGAACACCTATGTGAGAATGCTGTTCATTGACTACAGCTCAGCATTCAACATCATAGTGCCCTTAAAGCTCATCACTAAGCTAATGATCTTGAGACTTAACACCTCCCTCTGCAACTGGATCCTGGACTTCCTGACGGGCCGCCCCCCAGGTGGTAAGGGTAGGTAACAACACATCCGCCACGCTGATCCTCAAAATGGGCCCCTCAGGGGTGCGTGCTCAGTCCCCTCCTGTACTCACTGTTCACTCATGACTGCATGGCCAGGCACGACTCCAACACCATCATTAAGTTGTTGATAACACAACAGTGGTAGGCCTGATCACCGGCAACAATGAGACGGCCTATAGGGAGGAGGTCAGAGACCTGACTGTGTGGTGCCAGGACAAGAACCTTTTCCTGTATACAGCCTCCTCATTGACTCTGTACCGTAATACCCTGTATATAGCCTCCACATTGACTCTGTACTGGTACCCCCTGTATATAGCCTCCACATTGACTCTGTACTAGTACACCCTGTATATAGCCTCCACATTGATTCTGTACCGGTACCCCCTGTATATAGCCTCCACAGTGACTCTGTACCGTAACACCCTGTATATAGCCTCCACATTGACTGTACCGTAATACCCTGTATATAGCCTCCACATTGACTCTGTACAGGTACCCCCTGTATATAGCCTCCACATTGACTCTGTACCGGTACCCCCTGTATATAGCCTCCACATTGACTCTGTACCGGTACCCCCTGTATATAGCCTCCACATTGACTCTGTACTGGTACCCCCTGTATATAGCCTCCACATTGACTCTGTACCGGTACCCCCTGTATATAGCCTCCACATTGACTCTGTACCGGTACCCCCTGTATATAGCCTCCACATTGACTCTGTACCGGTACCCCCTGTATTTCGTCCCTCTATTGTTATTTATTGCTGCTCTTTAATTATTTGCTGTTCTTATCTCTTACTTTTTTTGTTGGTATTTTCTTAAAACTGCATTGTTGGTTAAGGGCTTGTCAGTAAGCATTTCACTACACATCTACTACACTGTAAGGTCTACTACACCTGTTGTATTCAGCATTTCACTGTAAGGTCTACTACACCTGTTGTATTCAGCATTTCACTGTAAGGTCTACTACACCTGTTGTATTCAGCATTTCACTGTAAGGTCTACTACACCTGTTGCATTCAGCATTTCACTGTAAGGTCTACTACACCTGTTGTATTCAGCATTTCACTGTAAGGTCTACTACACCTGTTGTATTCAGCATTTCACTGTAAGGTCTACTACACCTGTTGTATTCAGCATTTCACTGTGAGGTCTACTACACCTGTTGTATTCTGCGCATGTGAAAAATAAAATTTGATTCGATTTGATTTTATATAGAACCTTTTATTAATGGTTATTTATAGAACCTCAGGAAATGGTTTCTTATAGCACCAAAAAATGGTTCCATATGATTACAAACCAGATACCCATTATTTGTCACTATATACAGGAAGTACTATATAGACAATAAATATTGTGTGCATTACAGCACCATTCATTCTCATTAGAGCAGAGAGAAAGGGAGGGAGGGAGAGAAGGGAAAGTAAGAGAGAGAGGTTTAAAAATATATATATATATTTCACCTTTATTTAACCAGGTAGGCCAGTTGAGAACAAGTTCTCATTTACAACTGCGACCTGGCCAAGATAAAGCAAAGCAGTGCAACAAAAACAACAACACAGAGTTACACATGGAATAAACAAACGCTCAGTCAATAACACAATAGAAAAATCTATATACAGTGTGTGTAAATGTAGAAGATTAGGGAGATAAGGCAATAAATAGGACATTGTGGCGAAATAATTACAATTGAGCATTAATACTGGAGTGATAGATGTGCAGATGATGATGTGCAGGTAGAGATACTGTGTTGCAAAAGAGCAAAAAAAATATGGGGATGAGGTAGTTGGGTGGGCCATTTACGGATGGGCTGTGTAGGTTGGGATGGAAAGAGAGAGCGAGAGAAGGAGGGAGGGATAGAGAAATGGAGACAGGGAGGGAGAGATAGCGAGGAATGGAGGGAGAGAGAGGTTGGGAGGGAAAGGGGGAAAGGGAGAAGGAAGGAGGGATGGAGAGAGGGAGGCAGGGACAGAGAGGGAGAGAGAAGGAGAGAGATGGATGGATAGAGAAAAGGAGAGTAAGAGGGAGGAACAGAGAGGGAGGGAGGGATAGAGAGGGAGAGAAAGAGATGGAGGGCTAGAGAAATGGAGAGAGTGAGGGAGGGATAGAGAGGGAGAGTGATGGAGGGATAGAGCATAAGCTTGAGAGAGTGAGGGATAGATAGGGAGAGAGAGAGAGTGAGGGATAGATCGGGAGAAAGAGAGGGAACGATAGAGAAGCATAGAGAGAGTAAGGGATAGATAGGGAGAGAGAGAGAGTGAGGGATAGATAGGGAGAGAGAGAGTGAGGGATAGATAGGGAGAAAGAGAGGGAACGATAGAGAAGCAGAGAGAGAGTGAGGGGTAGATAGGGAGAGAGAGAGTGAGGGATAGATAGGGAGAAAGAGTGAGGGAGAGAGCAGTTGTATGAGGGGGTCTACCATGGGACAGCTTCTGGAAGTGGTGCCTCCCTCGATGATTTCTCCCTTCCCCTGCTTTTTCCGTCTCTTTTCTTCCATCTTTTCAACAAGAAAGGGTGTGTGTGTGTGTGTGTGTGTGTGTGTGTGTGTGTGTGTGTGTGTGTGTGTGTGTGTGTGTGTGTGTGTGTGTGTGTGTGTGTGTGTGTGTGTGTGTGTGTGAGCAATAGCAGATAAAGCAGGCTGCCTTGCCCACATGCTGGTTTGCTTTGGAGAGTGGCAAGGCAATCAATGTGTCCTCACAAAGGGGGAAGAGCATTCAGAAAGCCAACTGTTCCCTCAGGCCATGGGGAGCGACAAGAGGGGGGAGAGGGAGAGTATTGAAAGAGAGAGTGCGAGGGTTAGAGAGAGAGATTGAGCGAGAGAGAGAGAGGGACAGAGAGAGAGAGATAGAGATAAAGAGAGGGAAAGAGGGACAGAGAGAGAGAGAGAGAGAGAGTAAGAGAGAGAGAGAGAGAGAGAGAGAGAGAGAGAGAGAGAGAGAGAGAAAGAGGGACAGATAGAGAGAGAGAGAGAGAGAGAGAGAGAGAGAGAGAGAGAGAGAGAAGGGCAAGAGGTAACAACATGTTTTCCTGAGGATAAATAATGTCCGTCGGGGCACATTATGTCAGAGTCCAAAAAACATTGAAATACATTGAAATACACATGGATAGCAACCCAGCTAGCACATTTGGTTACTTTGAAGTTTCCCATTGGATCTGGGAATTAAGCCAGAAGTTTCCGAAACGGTAAAACTGAACGTTTTTTAATTCATTCTGAGAATGGAAATGAAAATTTCACTAATTCTGGGAAGGTACATTATTTTAGTTCCAGGGAGGTTCTGGGAAGGTACATTATTTTAGTTCCAGGGAGGTTCTGGGAACGTACATTATTTTAGTTCCAGGGAGGTTCTGAGAACGTACATTATTTTAGATCCAGGGAGGTTCTGGGAACGTACATTATTTTAGATCCAGGGAGGTTCTGGGAACGTACATTATTTTAGATCCAGGGAGGTTCTGAGAACGTACATTATTTTAGTTCCAGGGAGGTTCTGAGAACGTACATTATTTTAGATCCAGGGAGGTTCTGGGAACGTACATTGTTTTAGTTCCAGGGAGGTTCTGGGGAGGTATATTATTTTAGTTCCAGGGAGGTTCTGAGAACGTACATTATTTTAGTTCCAGGGAGGTTCTGGGAACGTACATTATTTTAGTTCCAGGGAGGTTCTGGGAACGTACATTATTTTAGTTCCAGGGAGGTTCTGAGAACGTACATTATTTTAGATCCAGGGAGGTTCTGGGAACGTACATTATTTTAGTTCCAGGGAGGTTCTGGGAAGGTACATTATTTTAGTTCCAGGGAGGTTCTGGGAAGGTACATTATTTTAGTTCCAGGGAGGTTCTGGGGAGGTATATTATTTTAGATCCAGGGAGGTTTTGAGAACGTTTTACTATGGTTCCAGGGAGGTTCGTAGAACGTTTTGCTTTGGTTCCCTGACAGTTTTCCTGCAAGGTTTTATTGGTACCTGGTACTCCTTGTATATAGCCATGTTATTACCTGGTACTTCCTGTATATAACCATGTTATTACCTGGTATTCCCTGTATATAGCCATGCTATTACCTGGTACTCCCTGTATATAGCCATGTTATTACCTGGTACTTCCTGTATATAGCCATGTTATTACCAAGTACCCCTGTATATAGCCATGTTATTACCTCCCTGTATATAGCCATGCTATTACCTGGTACTCCCTGTATATAGCCATGTTATTACCAGGTACCCCTGTATATAGCCATGCTATTACCTGCTAGTTAGCAGTTCACATGGAGGACAGCAGAGCAGTAGTCCTGTTAGTTAGCAGTTAGCATGGAGGACAGTAGAGAAGTAGCCCTGTTAGTTAGCAGTTAGCATGGAGGACAGTAGATAGGTAGTCCTGTTAGTTAGCAGTTAGCATGGAGGACAGTAGATAGGTAGTCCTGTTAGTTAGCAGTTAGCATGGAGGACAGTAGAGAGGTACTCCTGTTAGTTAGCATGGAGGACAGCAGAGGTAGTCCTGTTAGTTAGCAGTTAGCATGGAGGACAGTAGAGCAGTAGTCCTGTCAGTTAGCAGTTAGCATGGAGGACAGTAGAGAGGTAGTCCTGTTAGTTAGCATGGAGGACAGTAGAGAGGTTGTCCTGTTAGTTAGCATGGAGGACAGTAGAGAGGTTGTCCTGTTAGTTAGCAGTTAGCATGGAGGACAGTAGAGCAGTGGTCCTGTCAGTTAGCAGCTAGCATGGAGGACAGTAGAGTGGTAGTCCTGTCAGTTAGCAGCTAGCATGGAGGACAGCAGAGCAGTAGTCCTGTTAGTTAGCAGTTAGCATGGAGGACAGTAGAGCAGTAATCCTGTTAGTTAGCTGTTAGCATGGAGGACAGTAGAGAGGTTGTCCTGTTCGTTAGCAGTTAACATGGAGGACAGTAGAGTAGTAGTCCTGTTAGTTAGCAGTTAGCATGGAGGACAGTAGAGCAGTAGTCCTGTCAGTTAGCAATTAGCATGAAGGTCAGTAGCCCTGTTAGTTAGCTGTTAGCATGGAGGACAGCAGAGCAGTAGTCTTCGTAGTTAGCATGGAGGACAGCAGAGCAGTAGTCCTGTTAGTTAGCTGTTAGCATGGAGGACAGTGGAGCAGTAGTCCTGTCAGTTAGCAGTTAGCATTGAGGACAGCAGATCAGTAGTCCTGGTAGTTAGCATGGAGGACAGTAGAACAGTAGTCCTGTCAGTTAGCAGTTAGCATGGAGGGCAGTACAGCAGTAGTCCTGTTAGTTATCAGTTGGTAAACAGAGAGACACACCACACCTCTGATAGCTCACACACACACACACACACACACACACACACACACACACACACACACACACACACACACACACACACACACACAGAGAGAGATAGATCCCTCCACCACCTTTAGTACAGTACACGTTACCAGGCAACAAGCTGCACAAACAGCAGCCATGCACCAGCAGCACCTGACAGACATGTTAAAGGGGAAACCAACAGTGACGCTCAGTGCCTGCCTTTTCACTTAAACACTCAGTCTACACACACACAGGTAATTGTCTGTGTAAATACAGTCTTTAGGGGGAATGCACTCTGGTTTAACACAGACACACAATAACGTTATGTGCACGGAGCCTATGGCTGAAAAGGAGAAATAAGCACTTGTAAGTGTACATACAGTAAGTACATCCTGGTTAAGACAGACATACAGACAGACAGACAGACAGACAGACAGACAGACAGACAGACAGACAGACAGACAGACAGACAGACAGACAGACAGACAGACAGACAGACAGACAGACAGACAGAGACAGACATACAGAGACAGACAGACAGACATACAGAGACAGACAGACAGACAGACAGACAGACAGACAGAAACAGACAGACAGACAGACAGACTAGACAGTGATACTATATGAAAAGTCAAATAGTCTCACAAAATATACAAAATATATGGTTCTATTTTACTTAACACAAATTGAAAGAAAAACAAATATATTCTCTTTTTTAATTTAAAAATAATACTAGGCCATAGTTCCCTGGCTGGTATTTAAGTTGGGAAAATCAAATTGGATATGTTCATTTAAACCAGCGGTTCCAAAACTGTGTTTTTTTTTTTCCCGCCCAAATATTTAATTGAGTCACTCAAATATCACATGAATGCACATTAGACATGACAAAATGTGTACAATTGCAAGGAATTAGCTTTAAACCTGCAACATCTTCTCTGCACCAACAAGAGAGAGAGAGGCGCGGGATGTTCCCCAATGCTGGGAGGGGAGCCTGAGTGAAAAAGTTTGTGAACCTCTGATTTTTTTAAACAACACGTTAGTCACTATAGATGCTTGTTTAGAGTACAGGTGCTTTATAATGTATGCATCTGATCAATCATCTGATGACATTTACAAGGAACAACCTCAGTGAGAAATCATTTGACCATGACACGCAGCAGAGCGGTAGTCACGTTAGTTGTCAGTTAGCATGCATTGCAGCTGAGTGGTAGTCACGTTAGTTCAAGCTAAAGGATCATTGACCATGACACACATTAAAACAGAGCAGTGGTCCTGTTAGTTGTCAGTTAGCATGCATTGCAGCTGAGCAGTAGTCACGTTAGTTGTCAGTTAGCATGCATTGCAGCTGAGCGGTAGTCATACTTCCGGCGCCGACAGAGATGGTCGCCTCGCTTCGCGTTCCTAGGAAACTATGCAGTTTTTTGTTTTTTTTACGTGTTATTTCTTACATTAGTACCCCAGGTCATCTTAGGTTTCATTACATACAGTCGAGAAGAACTACTGAACATAAGAGCAGCGTCAACTCACCATCAGTACGACCAAGAATATGACTTTCGCGAAGCGGACCCTGTGTTCTGCCTTTCACCCAGGACAACGGAATGGATCCAAGCCAGCGACCCCAAAAAACGACTTCGAAAAAGGGGAAAACGAAGCGGTCTTCTGGTCAGACTCCGGAGACGGGCACATCGTGCACCACTCTCTAGCATTCTCCTCGCCAATGTCCAGTCTCTTGACAACAAGGTTGATGAAATCCGAGCAAGGGTAGCATTCCAGAGGGACATCAGAGACTGTAACGTTCTTTGCTTCACGGAAACATGGCTCACTGGAGAGACGCTATCGGAGGCGATGCAGCCAGCGGGTTTCTCCACGCATCGCGCCGACAGAAACAAACATCTTTCTGGTAAGAAGAGGGGCGGGGGCGTATGCTTTATGGTTAACGTGACGTGGTGTGGCCAAAACAACATACAGGAACTCAAGTCCTTCTGTTCACCTGATTTAGAATTCCTCACAATCAAATGTAGACCGCATTATCTACCAAGGGAATTCTTTTCGATTATAATCACAGCTGTGTATATTCCCCCCCAAGCAGACACATCGATGGCTCTGAACGAACTTTATTTGACTCTTTGCAAACTGGAATCCATATATCCGGAAGCTGCATTCATTGTAGCTGGGGATTTTAACAAGGCTAATCTGAAAACAAGACTCCCTAAATTGTATCAGCATCTCGATTGCGCAACCAGGGCTGGCAAAACCTTGGATCACTGCTATTCTAACTTCCGCAACGCATATAAGGCCTTGCCCCGCTCTCCTTTCGGAAAAGCTGACCACGACTCCATTTTGTTGATCCCTGCCTACAGACAGAAACTAAAACAAGAAGCTCCCGCGCTGAGGTCTGTTCAACGCTGGTCCGAACAATCTGATTCCACACTCCAAGACTGCTTTCATCACGTGGACTGGGATATGTTCCGTATTGCGTCAGACGACAACATTGACGAATACGCAGATTCGGTGTGCGAGTTCATTAGAACGTGCGTTGAAGATGTCGTTCCCATACCAACGATTAAAACATTCCCAAACCAGAAACCGTGGATTGATGGCAGCATTCGCGTGAAACTGAAAGCGCGAACCACTGCTTTTAATCAGGGCAAGGTGACTGGTAACATGACCGAATTCAAACAGTGTAACTATTCCCTCCGCAAGGCAATCAAACAAGCTAAGCGTCAGTATAGAGACAAAGTAGAATCTCAATTCAACGGCTCAGACACAAGAGGTATGTGGCAGGGTCTACAGTCAATCACGGATTACAAAAAGAGAACCAGCACCGTCACGGACCAGGATGTCTTGCTCCCAGGCAGACTAAATAACTTTTTGCCCGCTTTGAGGACAATACAGTGCCACTGACACTGCCCGCAACTAAAACATGCGGACTCTCCTTCACTGCAGCCGACATGAGGAAAACATTTAAATGTGTCAACCCACGCAAGGCTGCAGGCCCAGACGGCATCCCCGGCCGCGCCCTCAGAGCATGCGCAGACCAGCTAGCTGGTGTGTTTACGGACATATTCAATCAATCCCTATCCCAGTCTGTTGTTCCCACATGCTTCAAGAGGGCCACCATTGTTCCTGTTCCCAAGAAAGCTAAGGCAACTGAGCTAAACGACTACCGCCCCGTAGCACTCACTTCCGTCATCATGAAGTGCTTTGAGAGACGTCGTGAGTTCTGGATTGTGTACTAAACGCGCGAACAAAAAGGAGGTATTTGGACATAAATTATGGACTTTATCGAACAAATCAAACATTTATTGTGGAACTGGGATTCCTTGGAGTGCATTCTGATGAAGATCATCAAAGGTAAGCAAATATTTATAATGCTATTTCTGACTTCTGTTGACTCCACAACATGGCGGATATCTGTATGGCTTGTTTTGTTGTCTGAGTGCTGAGATCATTGCATGGTGTACTTTTTCCATAAAGTTAAAAAAAAAAATCTGACACAGCGGTTGCATTAAGGAGAAGTGGATCTAAAATTCCATGCACAACAGTTGTATCTTTTATCAATGTTTATTTTGAGTATTTCTGTAAATTGATGTGGCTCTCTGCAAAATCACCGGATGTTTTGGAACTACTGAACATTGATTGCAACTCCTCCCCCTTTGGCAGTTATATCTTGGCGGAAAATGTTGTACTGGAAATCTCAGAATATTTGGTGGCCTTCCTAAGCCAGGATTCAAACACGGCAAGGACATCAGGGTTGGCAGAGTGTGCTAAAGCAGTGAGTAAAATAAACTTAGGGAGGAGGCTTCTGATTTAACACGCATGAAACCAAGGCTTTTTTGGTTACAGAAGTCAACAAATGAGAGTGCCTGGGGACACGCAGGGTCTGGGTTAACCTCTACATCACCTGAGGAACAGAGGAGGAGTATGATGAGGGTACGGCTAAACTGGTCGTCTAGTGCGTTGGGGAAAGAAAATAAAAGGATCAGATTTCTGGGTGTGGTAGAATAGATCCAGGGCATAATGTGCAGACAGGGGTATGGTGGGATGTGGGTACAGTGGAGGTAAAACCAGGCACTGAGTGATGATGAGAGAGGTTGCATCTCTGGACGGGCTAGTTATGCTGGGTGAGGTCACCACATGTGTGGGAGGTGGGACAAAGGAGGTATCTGAGGCATGTTGAGTGGGACTAGTGGCTCCGCATTAAAACTAAAACAATGATAACTCTCCTAAACAACAGTATTCAAGGCATATTGACATTTGAGAGAGACATAAAGCGAGGCATAAAGCAATCACAGGTGTTGATTGAGAGAGCTAGCTAAGACAACAATGGGTAAGACAACACCAGCTAATCAGCTAAAACAACAACAGGTAAAATGGCGATGAATGGGCAAGAGAGTTGGTTAACACAGTGCCTGAGTTGGGGCCGACAGATAAACAAAAAAAGAAACAAAATGGAGTACTGTGATTAATGAACAGTCTAGCAGGCATCAGCTATGTAGCCAGGTGATCATAGGGTCCAGTGAACAGGGAAGAACAACGCTAGCACGTTGGAGACACAGCGTTTAAAGTTAGCAGCCGGGGTAAGCAAAAACGTCTGCTCCGACGTCTGGCAAAGACCGGTTGAGGGCACAGCGGATGGAGTTAAGTTGGCGGATCAGTCGTGGTGGTACAGTGGGGTGCCGTGTCGACAACGGGTCCAGACCAGATGGCGAAAGAGGTAATTGTAGTTGTAGTAACTTTGTTTGCTAACTGGGAGATGCACCTGGCTCGCGCCTAACCGGTGCTAGCTTCGGGGCAGGGGTGTTAGCCACTATAGCCACTCGGTAGCAGCTAGCTAGCAGCGATGATCCGATGCACAGGTCCAGAGCTTACGGCAAGGATCCGGTGGGGTAGTGGATTCTACCCGTGTTGTGGTAGGAGTCCGGAAGGCATCTGCTGAGTAGCCGGGTGATCACAGAGAAGGCCAGGAGGTGGGCCTGGCTCAGGGCTAGCTTCGGGGCTGGGTCACTCGGTGGCAGCTAGCTATGATGATGAGGAGTAATGGTCCAGGGTTTACGGCAGCAATCCAGCGTTGTAGTGGAGAAAACAGTCCGAAGCTGGCTAAAAAAACGTCTGTGCAGAAGGAAATGCTGCTGGAAGTGGCTAACAATGGCTAAATATCAATTAGCTAATTAGCTAGTTAGTTTCTGATGGCTAGCTTTTGATGGAGGTTCCGGCTATAAGGTCAATAAAAATAGCGGATCCATTTCACATTGGGTGAGGCGGGTTACCGGAAGGTATATTTAATTTAAAAATGGAAAAGAGATTGAAAATAAATTATTGGGTGAGGCGGGTTAGAATGCATAACATGCTGTATTTACGATAGCATAGCTGCCTACGGCCCAATAGAGACAAAGCTTCTACCTTTGTTCCTTAGTCTTCCCTGTCTTTCATTCGAAACCCCACCCCCTTTCTTTGTGTAACCAGCTGACATATCTGTTCCGTCCGCTAGGGACGTTTTCCTTTATGACATAATTTGTAATCAATGTATGATACATTCTGTGTATATGTAATTCTGTGTGAGTATTTAGGTATTTAGTAAATAAATAATTTAACCAAATTGTGTATTGCTGATTCAACTTCTTAGCCAGGGTTCGTGAAGAAAACCAAGAATTTACAACTTTCAGATGAGACTAAACAAGGTGACGATTAAATATGGACTGCTATTGATGTAAAAGACTACTAGGTCTTTAATAGTTCATTCAGAAGATAACAGCTCTGTAAACATTATTTCGTGGTGCCCCGACATTCTAGTTAATTACATTCACCCGATTATCTTAATCAGATAATATGAATTACAGAGAAATTATTTTACAGAATGGCATGTCATAGCACTTAATCCTGCATGGGGAGGCAGGGTAGCCTAATGGTTAGAGTGTTGGACTAGTAACTGAAAGGTTGCAAGTTCAAATCCCCGAGCTGACAAGGTACAAATCTGTCGTTCAGGCCATCATTAAAAATAAGAATTTGTTCTTAACTGACTTGCCTGGTAAGGTAAAAAAATAGCCAAAGACATGACAGTAGACAGAGGTTACTTACCAAATGGCACCCAGTTCGACTATAGTGCACTACTTTTAGCCAGAACCTGCATGGTGGTGGCAGCATCATGCTGGGGGATGTTTTTAATCGGCAGGGACTGGGAAACTGGTCAGAATTGAAGAAATGGGGCCTCCCGGGTGGCGCAGTGGTTACAGCCAGCTGTGCCATCAGAGACTCTGGGTTCGCGCCCAGGCTCTGTCGTAACCGGCCGCGACTGGGAGGTCCGTGGGGCAATGCATTGGTGCGGCTGGCTTCCGGGTTGGATGCGCACTGTGTTAAGAAGCAGTGCGGCTTGGTTGGGTTGTGTATCGGAGGACGCATGACTTTCAACCTTCGTCTCTCCCGAGCCCGTACGGGAATTGTAGCGATGAGACAAGATAGTAGCTACTAAAAACAATTGGATACCACAAAGTTGGGGAGAAAACGGGGTAAAATTTAAAAAATATTTAAAAAAGAATTGAAGGAATGATGGATGGCTTTAAATACAGGGAAATTCTTGAGGGAAACCTGTTTCAGTCTTCCAGAGATTTGAGACTGGAATGGAGGTTCACCTTCCAGCAGGACAATGACCCTAAGCATACTGCTAAAGCAACACTCGAGTGGTTTAAGCAGAAACATTTAAATGTCTTGGAATGACCTAGTTAAAGCTCAGACCTCAATCCAACTGAGAATCTGTTGTATGACTTAAAGATTGCTTGTACACCAGCAGGAACCCATTCAACTTGAAGGAGCTGGAGCAGTTTTACCTTGAATAATGGGCAAAAATATTTGTTGTCTGTTTCACAATAAAACAAATATTTTGCATCGTCAAAGTGGTATATGCATGTTGTGTAAATCATATGATACAACCCCCCCCCCCCCACAAAAAAATATATTTTAATTCCAGGTTGTAAGGTAACAAAATAGGAAAAATGCCACAGGGGTGGGGTGAATACTTTCACTAGCCACTGTATTTCCATCTGCCTTCCTGTATGGGTCTCAAAAGGATTCCCTATTACCCGATTGGGATTCCCTATTACCCGGTTGGGATTCCCCATTACCCTGTTGGGAATCCCTATTACCCTGTTGGGATTCCCTATTACCCTCTTGGGATTCCCTATTACCCTGTTGGGATTCCCTATTACCCTGTTGGGATTCCCTATTACCCTGTTGGGATCCCCTATTACCCTGTTGGGATTCCCAATTACCCTGTTGGGATTCCCTATTACCCTGTTGGGATTCCCAATTACCCTGTTGGGAATCCCTATTACCCTGTTGGGATTCCCTATTACCCTCTTGGGATTCCCTATTACCCTGTTGGGATTCCCTATTACCCTGTTGGGATTCCCTATTACCCTGTTGGGATTCCCTATTACCCTGTTGGGATTCCCTATTACCCTGTTGGGAATCCCTATTACCCTGTTGGGATTCCCTATTACCCTGTTGGGATTCCCTATTACCCTGTTGGGATTCCCTATTACCCTGTTGGGATTACCTATTACCCCGTTGGGATTCCCTATTACTCTGTTGGGATTCCCTATTACCCCGTTGGGATTCCCTATTACCCTGTTGGGATTCCCTATTACCCTGTTGGGATTCCCTATTACCCTGTTGGGATTCCCTATTACCCTGTTGGGATTCCCTATTCCCCCTTTGGGATTCTCTATTACTCTGTTGGGATTCCCTATTATCCTGTTGGGATTCCCTATTACCCTGTTGGGATCCCTGTTACCCTGTTGGGATTCCCTATTACCCCGTTGGGATTCCCTATTACTCTGTTGGGATACCCTATTACCCTGTTGGGATTCCCTATTACCCTGTTGGGATTCCCTACTACCCTGTTGGGATTCCCTATTACCCTGTTGGGATTCCCTATTACCCTGTTGGGATACCCTATTACACTGTTGGGATTCCCTATTACCCTGTTGGGATTCCCTATTACCCTGTTGGGATTCCCTATTACCCTGTTGGGATTCCCTACTACCCTGTTGGGATTCCCTACTACCCTGTTGGGATTCCCTATTACCCTGTTGGGATTCCCTATTACCCTGTTGGGATTCCCTATTACCCTGTTGGGATTCCCTATTACCCTGTTGGGATACCCTACTACCCCGTTGGGATTCCCTATTACCCTGTTGGGATTCCCTATTACCCTGTTGGCATACCCTACTACCCCATTGGGATTCCCTATTACCCTGTTGGGATTCCCTACTACCCTGTTGGGATTCCCTACTACCCTGTTGGGATTCCCTATTACCCTGTTGGGATTCCCTATTACCCTGTTGGGATTCCCTATTACCCTGTTGGGATTCCCTATTACCCTGTTGGGATACCCTACTACCCCGTTGGGATTCCCTATTACCCTGTTGGGATTCCCTATTACCCTGTTGGCATACCCTACTACCCCGTTGGGATTCCCTATTACCCTGTTGGGATTCCCTACTACCCTGTTGGGATTCCCTATTACCCTGTTGGGATTCCCTACTACCCTGTTGGGATTCCCTACTACCCTGTTGGGATTCCCTATTACCCTGTTGGGATTCCCTATTACCCTGTTGGCATACCCTACTACCCCGTTGGTATTCCCTATTACCCTGTTGGGATTCCCTATTACCCCGTTGGGATTCCCTATTACCCTGTTGGGATTCCCTATTACCCCGTTGGGATTCCCTATTACCCTGTTGGGATTCCCTATTGCCCTGTTGGGATTCCCTACTACCCTGTTGGGATACCCTACTACCCCGTTGGGATTCCCTATTACCCTGTTGGGATTCCCTATTACCCTGTTGGGATACCCTACTACCCCGTTGGGATTCCCTATTACCCCGTTGGGATTCCCTATTACCCCGTTGGGATTCCCTATTACCCCGTTGGGATTCCCTATTACCCCGTTGGGATTCCCTATAGGCCCTGGTCTAAAGTAGTACATTATTGTCCATTAATTTACAGGACATTATTGTCCATTAACTTACAGGACATTATTGTCCTATCCATCCATAGGACCAGAGATATTTACCCTACAGTATACTATGATGTTTCCATCCATAGGACCAGAGATATTTACCCTACAGTATACTATGATGTTTCCATCCATAGGACCAGAGATATTTACCCTACAGTATACTATGATGTTTCTATCCATAGGACCAGAGATATTTACTCTACAGTATACTATGATGTTTCCATCCATAGGACCAGAGATATTTACTCTACAGTATACTATGATGTTTCTATCCATAGGACCAGAGATATTTACTCTACAGTATACTATGATGTTTCCATCCATAGGACCAGAGATATTTACCCTACAGTATACTATGATGTTTCCATCCATAGGACCAGAGATATTTACCCTACAGTATACTATGATGTTTCCATCCATAGGACCAGAGATATTTAACCTACAGTATACTATGATGTTTCCATCCATAGGACCAGAGATATTTACCCTACAGTATACTATGATGTTTCCATCCATAGGACCAGAGATATTTACCCTACAGTATACTATGATGTTTCCATCTATAGGACCAGAGATATTTACTCTACAGTATACTATGATGTTTCCATCCATAGGACCAGAGATATTTAACCTACAGTATACTATGATGTTTCCATCCATAGGACCAGAGATATTTAACCTACAGTATACTATGATGTTTCCATCCATAGGACCAGAGATATTTACCCTACAGTATACTATGATGTTTCCATCCATAGGACCAGAGATATTTACCCTACAGTATACTATGATGTTTCCATCCATAGGACCAGAGATATTTACCCTACAGTATACTATGATGTTTCCATCCATAGGACCAGAGATATTTACCCTACAGTATACTATGATGTTTCCATCCATAGGACCAGAGATATTTACCCTACAGTATACTATGATGTTTCCATCCATAGGACCAGAGATATTTACCCTACAGTATACTATGATGTTTCCATCCATAGGACCAGAGATATTTACCCTACAGTATACTATGATGTTTCCATCCATAGGACCAGAGATATTTACCCTACAGTATACTATGATGTTTCCATCCATAGGACCAGAGATATTTACCCTACAGTATACTATGATGTTTCCATCCATAGGACCAGAGATATTTACCCTACAGTATACTATGATGTTTCCATCCATAGGACCAGAGATATTTACCCTACAGTATACTATGATGTTTCCATCTATAGGACCAGAGATATTTACTCTACAGTATACTATGATGTTTCCATCCATAGGACCAGAGATATTTACCCTACAGTATACTATGATGTTTCCATCCATAGGACCAGAGATATTTACCCTACAGTATACTATGATGTTTCCATCCATAGGACCAGAGATATTTACCCTACAGTATACTATGATGTTTCCATCCATAGGACCAGAGATATTTACCCTACAGTATACTATGATGTTTCTATCCATAGGACCAGAGATATTTACTCTACAGTATACTATGATGTTTCTATCCATAGGACCAGATAAATTTACTCTACAGTATACTATGATGTTTCCATCCATAGGACCAGAGATATTTACCCTACAGTATACTATGATGTTTCCATCCATAGGACCAGAGATATTTACCCTACAGTATACTATGATGTTTCCATCCATAGGACCAGAGATATTTACCCTACAGTATACTATGATGTTTCCATCCATAGGACCAGAGATATTTACTCTACAGTATACTATGATGTTTCTATCCATAGGACCAGATAAATTTACTCTACAGTATACTATGATGTTTCCATCCATAGGACCAGAGATATTTACCCTACAGTATACTATGATGTTTCCATCCATAGGACCAGAGATATTTACCCTACAGTATACTATGATGTTTCTATCCATAGGACCAGAGATATTTACCCTACAGTATACTATGATGTTTCTATCCATAGGACCAGAGATATTTACTCTACAGTATACTATGATGTTTCCATCCATAGGACCAGAGATATTTACTCTACAGTATACTATGATGTTTCCATCTATAGGACCAGAGATATTTACCCTACAGTATACTATGATGTTTCTATCCATAGGACCAGAGATATTTACCCTACAGTATACTATGATGTTTCCATCTATAGGACCAGAGATATTTACCCTACAGTATACTATGATGTTTCCATCCATAGGACCAGAGATATTTACTCTACAGTATACTATCATGTTTCCATCCATAGGACCAGAGATATTTACCCTACAGTATACTATGATGTTTCTATCCATAGGACCAGAGATATTTACTCTACAGTATACTATGATGTTTCTATCCATAGGACCAGATAAATTTACTCTACAGTATACTATGATGTTTCCATCCATAGGACCAGAGATATTTACCCTACAGTATACTATGATGTTTCTATCCATAGGACCAGAGATATTTACTCTACAGTATACTATGATGTTTCTATCCATAGGACCAGATAAATTTACTCTACAGTATACTATGATGTTTCCATCCATAGGACCAGAGATATTTACCCTACAGTATACTATGATGTTTCCATCCATAGGACCTGAGATATTTACCCTACAGTATACTATGATGTTTCCATCTATAGGACCAGAGATATTTAACCTACAGTATACTATGATGTTTCCATCCATAGGACCAGAGATATTTACCCTACAGTATACTATGATGTTTCCATCCATAGGACCAGAGATATTTACCCTACAGTATACTATGATGTTTCCATCCATAGGACCAGAGATATTTACCCTACAGTATACTATGATGTTTCCATCCATAGGACCAGAGATATTTACCCTACAGTATACTATGATGTTTCCATCCATAGGACCAGAGATATTTAACCTACAGTATACTATGATGTTTCCATCCATAGGACCAGAGATATTTACCCTACAGTATACTATGATGTTTCCATCCATAGGACCAGAGATATTTACCCTACAGTATACTATGATGTTTCTATCCATAGGACCAGAGATATTTACTCTACAGTATACTATGATGTTTCCATCCATAGGACCAGAGATATTTACTCTACAGTATACTATCATGTTTCCATGGCCCAGTCCGCTTAAGCACTTCCTACCTAGCAGACCCATTATCTGCTCAAATGGGATTATGGGGGCTAATATTACATGTAAGCACTCTGGTCTCTCTCGCAGATCTTCTCTCTCAGGTTTTGAGCCTTTGCTCTCCAAAACATAATGATCTGTGCTCTCTAAGACATTAGGATCTCTGCTCTCTAAGACATTAGGATCTCTGCTCTCTAAGACATTAGGATCTCTGCTCTAAGACATTAGGATCTCTGCTCTCTAAGACGTTAGGATCTCTGCTCTAAGACATTAGGATCGCTGCTCTCTAAGACATTAGGATCTCTGCTCTATAAGATATTAGGATCTCTGCTCTCTAAGACATTATCTCTGCTCTCTTAGACATTATCTCTGCTCTCTAAGACATTAGGATCTCTGCTCTCTAAGACATTAGGATCTATGCTCTCTAAGACATTATCTCTGCTCTCTAAGACATTAGGATCTATGCTCTCTAAGACATTATCTCTGCTCTCTAAGACATTATCTCTGCTCTCTAAGACATTATCTCTGCTCTCTAAGACATTAGGATCTCTGCTCTCTAAGACATTATCTCTGCTCTCTAAGACATAATCTCTGCTCTCTAAGACATTATCTCTGCTCTCTAAGACATTAGGATCTATGCTCTCTAAGACATTAGGATCTCTGCTCTCTAAGACATTAGGATCTATGCTCTCTAAGACATTATCTCTGCTCTCTAAGACATAATCTCTGCTCTCTAAGACATAATCTCTGCTCTATAAGACATTAGGATCTATGCTCTCTAAGACATTATCTCTGCTCTCTAAGACATTATCTCTGCTCTAAGACATTATCTCTGCTCTCTAAGACATAATCTCTGCTCTCTAAGACATAATCTCTGCTCTCTAAGACATAATCTCTGCTCTCTAAGACATTATCTCTGCTCTCTACACATAATAAAGTAGGGTTATGCATTACAAACGGCTACTGTGTTCCTCGCAAAGCTATTACTCCACTGAGAAAAATGCCGTAACATAATTTGTAGCATATAGGAATTCAATAATATGTCAAAGAAGTGCAACAGATATTTAACCAACAAAACCTCCAATGGGATCTCTGCTCTCTAAGACATTAGGATCTCTGCTCTCTAAGACATTATCTCTGCTCTCTAAGACATTAGGATCTCTGCTCTCTAAGACATTATCTCTGTGCAATAGATATTTAACCAACAAAACCTCCAATGGGTTTGGTCACACGTCATGCTGTTTCTGTCATGTTGTGTCTTGTCTCTGTCCTTTCCCTTCACCCTGTCTCCCTCTGCTGGTCGTTGTTAGGTTACCTTTTCTCCCCCGCTTTCTCCCAGCTGTTCCTTGTCTCCTCTAACTACCCATTCACCCCGTTTCCCACCTGTTCCCTTTTTCCCTCTGATTAGGTCCCTATATCTCTCTCTGTTTCTGTTCCTGTCCTTGTCGGATTCTTGTTTGTGTTTCATGCCTGAGCCAGACTATCGTCATGTTTGCTGTAACCTTGTCCTGTCCTGTCGGAATCTGCCGGTCTATCTGAGCCTACCTTTGTGTGGTTATTAAAGAAGCTCTGTTTAAGTTAGTTCGCTTTTGGGTCCTCATTCACTCACCATAACAGTTTCTGTGTTTACGCTTCACGAGTGATGGTTTGAATCCATCACGTAACCTTTCAATATGACGAACTGTTGATCAAATAGGGTGTTCCAACGAACACACACACACACACACACACGTATGTTTTGTCACTCAATCTCTATTACAATCCAGTCTTCAACACAATAATGCTGTTGTATAACAATGCCCTGGTGAAATCCATGGCTTAGACCTTCCGTATGAATCAATTTGTCAGGAAAGCTGCTTCAAATAGTCCCACAATGTGATGTCGCTTAAAACCAAAAGCCTACACCCAGAAAATCAAATATGTGCTTGTCTTTATCCGCTTAAATCGTCTCCTGACTGATCCTTTTCAATGTGAATGAAACTAATGGAATCCTTTAAGACAGATAAATCCATTAGCTCTTAGTTCATGACTTCTAAATGCGTTAGATATTGTATAGGGCAGGAATATTGAATTACCTCGAGCACCCACTGTTAGTATCATGTTGAAATCAGACTACCGGACTAATAGCAAATTCAGCAACAAGAGTTAAAATCGTAGTTTTGCCTAATTTTGCGATGTGTGTGTGTGTGTCTGTGTGTGCGGCGTGTGCGTGTGCGTGTGTCTGTGTCTGTGTCTGTGTCTGTGTGTGTGCGTGTGTGTGTGTCTGTGTGCGTGTGTGTGTGTGTGTGTGTGCGTGCGTGTGTGCGTTCCTGCGCATGTGTGCATGATCACCCCTTAACACTCTCTTGTAGTGAGTGTGAGATTTCAAAACGTTTTGACTTGAGAGACTGTCAACGAATACAAAGCAAAGAGCTGCTGTGTTTTTACGAGTGAGTTCATGTTTAAATATGTATTACTGGCATTCCACTCTGTTCTTCCTACTTCCACTCAGCGCTACAAACAGCACTGCAGCTGAAAGAAGTGTATCGTTGTTTTTTTTTTTTTTATTATTGGTGGCGATTTGGGTATTTTTTTAATATCGAGGAATATATCTTGTCACGGCAGATTTCCTCCTCTTCGTCTGAAGAGGAGTAAGGATCGGACCAAGATGCGGCGAGGTAAGTGTTCGTCATTTTAATGGGAACAACTGAACGCTACACAACAACAAAGTGACAAACCGTGACGCTAACGAAACACTGTGCTAACAAGCAACATAACATAGACAATCACCCACAACCGTGACGCTAACGAAACACTGTGCTAACAAGCAACATAACATAGACAATCACCCACAACCGTGACGCTAACGAAACACTGTGCTAACAAGCAACATAACATAGACAATCACCCACAACCGTGACGCTAATGAAACACTGTGCTAACAAGCAACATAACACAGACAATCACCCACAACCGTGACGCTAATGAAACACTGTGCTAACAAGCAACATAACATAGACAATCACCCACAACCGTGACGCTAATGAAACACTGTGCTAACAAGCAACATAACATAGACAATCACCCACAAACCACAACGACAAAACAGGCTACCTAAATATGGCTCTCAATCAGAGACAACGACTAACACCTGCCTCTGATTGAGAACCACATCAGGCCCAAACACAGAAACAGACAAACTAGACACACAACATAGAATGCCCACTCAGATCACACCCTGACCAAACAAAACATATACACCTACAAAGTAAACTATGGTCAGGGTGTGACAGTCCTGAACTTAGTTCCTTTTGTATGTTTTTATTTTAGGTTGGTCAGGGCGTGAGTTGGGGTGGGCGTTCTGTGTTTTGTTCTTGTGTTTGTGTTTCTGTGTTTGACCTAGTATGGTTCTCAATCAGAGGCAGGTGTCGTTCGTTGTCTCCCATTGAGAAATCATACTTAGGCAGCCTGTTTTCCCACTCTTGTTTGTGGGTGGTTATTTTCTGTTTAGTGTGTTTTGTACCTGACTGAGCTGTTTCGGTTGTTTCTGTTGTTCCTTGTTGTATTTAGTGTTCAGTTTATTAAAATAATGATGAACACTTACCCACGCTGCATCTTGGTCCTCACCTTCTTCCACCGACAATCGTTACAAAATCACTTTCCTTGTTCACGAGGCAAGAATAATGAGATAATAACAAGATAATGCAGGACGACTCGAGTTTCGTTTCTCCCTTTTTTTGGTCAGTGTCAGTGGAGGAGGCGGACCCTCAGCCTGCTGCTCTCTCCTTCCGATGAGACTGACCCTTCAGATGATGGTCATATTATGATCAAATTATTTAAATGTATGCTCACTCAGCTGTGCCTCACCAGTAATACGACGACTGATCTATTACCAGTGTGATCATATAGCCTACGTCAATATACTTTAAAAAAGAAAGAAAAGATCGGAACAATAATGCATTGGCTGGGCAATTCAAGCAAAGCCAATATGCGGTGATAATGTATTGGGCCTATAGCCTACTGCACAAACCTCATTGCTACAGAACTGTTTTTAATTGGTTAATGTTGTTTCGGCTAACATTTGGTGGTGGCAAAATCATGCTTTTGGGATGTTTTTTCAGTGGCAGGGACTGGGAGACCAGACGGAAAGATGAACGGAGCAGAGTACAGAGAGATCCTTGAGGAAAACCTGTTCCAGAGCACTGAGGACCTCAGACTGGGACGAAGGTTCACTTTCCAAAAGGACAACGACCCTAAGCACACAGCCAAGATAACACAGGAGTGGCTTCGGGACAAGTCTCTGAATGTCCTCAAACGATGATTATGATTCTCTCTCTCTCTCTCTCTCTCTCTCTCCATCTCTCTCTCTCTCTCTCTCTCTCTCTCTCTCTCTCTATCTCTCTCTTTCTGTCTCTCTGTCTCTCTCTCTCTCTCTCAGCTGATAAAATGTTTTTATGATCCTACTTATCTCTTCCTATATGTATTTTGTGACCCCTGACCGATCCTTGAACCCAACCCGACGGTGTTCTCTATCTTCGGACCAGTGGTTATCCTAGCTCACCCACGTCAATCATCTTCTCGTAGTCTATCATCGTGGGGGATGCAAACCCCATGCTCAGACAGACAGACAGACACCAGGTCTCGAGTCAAGGTAAACTACCAATCCAGCATACACATTAAATGAGAATCAAAAAGACAAGATAATTTGTTAAAAAGTAACAAAAACAATATCAGCCCCCCCCCCCCCCTCAATCCAATCCCAGTATTTTCCACCTTCAACTCCTCAGTAGTTTAGCATACAGGCTGCATCAGAAATACTTCCTGTACTTCCTGTACAGCACACCCTATGGGCACTTGTGAAGAAGAGTGGTCCACTACTTGTGTTTCGGGGGCCGTTTGAGATGCACTGCACCCGAGCCATTAGAGCATTAAACAATAAACATCCACAACCCCCCCCCCCACCCCCCCCCCGAAAGGCAATTACCATGACAACAGAAGGATTTCATCCACAGTAATTAGTCTGGTTGAGAAAGAGAGATAGAAGGGAATTATGCCTACGTGTGTGTGTGTGTGTGTGTGTGTGTGTGTGTGTGTGTGTGTGTGTGTGTGTGTGTGTGTGTGTGTGTGTGTGTGTGTATGTGTGTCTGTGTGTCTGTGTGTGTGTGTGTGTGTGTGTGTGTGTGTGTGTGTGTGTGTGTCTGTGTGTGTGTGTGTGTGTGTGTGTGTGTGTGTGTGTGTGTGTGTGTGTCTGTACTGAGCAGAGTAACAAAGGGAACACACACACACACACACACACATGCACACACTGTAAGCTAATGTATGAGGTAGACTTGTGTATGAAGCCCCTCATTAATCAGAATCATACAGTGAAACCAATGAGTCCAACAGCACGTTCATCCCTCACTGTGGGGCTAATGCTGCTGTGTGTGTGTGTGGTTGTCTCGCTCAGTGCTCCTTCATCCCTCACTATAATACCATAATAGTTTGTCTGCTTCATCCCTCACTATAATACCATAGTAATTTCTCTGCTTCATCCCTCACTATAATACCATAGTCTGCTTTATCCCTCACTATAATAACATAGTCTGCTTTATCCCTCTCTATAATACCATAGTCTGCTTTATACCTCTCTATAATACCATCGTCTGCTTCATCCCTCTCTATAATACCATAGTCTGCTTTATCCCTCTCTATAATACCATAGTCTGCTTCATCCCTCACTATAATACCATAGTAATATGTCTGGTTCATCCCTCACTATAATAACATAGTAATGTGTCTGGTTCATCCCTCACTATAATACCATAGTAATATGTCTGCTTCATCCCTCACTATAATACCCATAGTCTGCTTCATCCCTCACTATAATACCATAGTAATATGTCTGCTTCATCCCTCACTATAATACCCATAGTCTGCTTCATCCCTCACTATAATACCATAGTAATTTGTCTGCTTCATCCCTCACTATAATACCCATAGTCTGATTCATCCCTCACTATAATACCATAGTAATATGTCTGGTTCATCCCTCACTATAATAACATAGTAATGTGTCTGGTTCATCCCTCACTATAATACCCATAGTCTGCTTCATCCCTCACTATAATACCATAGTCTGCTTCATCCCTCACTATAATACCCATAGTAATTTGTCTGCTTCATCCCTCACTATAATACCATAGTAATGTGTCTGCTTCATCCCACACTATAATACCCATAGTAATATGTCTGCTTCATCCCTCACTATAATACCATAGTAATTTGTCTGCTTCATCCCTCACTATAATACCATAGTAATGTGTCTGCTTCATCCCTCTCTATAATACCATAGTCTGCTTCATCCCTCACTATAATACCATAGTCTGATTCATCCCTCACTATAATACCATAGTAATATGTCTGCTTCATCCCTCACTATAATACCATAGTCTGCTTCGTCCCTCACTATAATACCATAGTCTGCTTCATCCCTCACTATAATACCATAGTAATATGTCTGCTTCATCCCTCACTATAATACCATAGTAATATGTCTGCTTCATCCCTCACTATAAAACCATAGTAATATGTCTGCTTCATCCCTCACTATAATACCATAGTAATATGTCTGCTTCATCCCTCACTATAATACCATAGTCTGCTTCATCCCTCACTATAATACCATAGTCTGCTTCATCCCTCACTATAATACCATAGTA
This sequence comes from Oncorhynchus mykiss, assembly GCF_057628025.1. Lineage (NCBI taxonomy): Eukaryota > Metazoa > Chordata > Actinopteri > Salmoniformes > Salmonidae > Oncorhynchus > Oncorhynchus mykiss. The sequence continues at coordinate 4,402,067 of NC_143037.1, read as the reverse complement.
ATATGTCTGCTTCATCCCTCACTGTAATACCATAGTCTGCTTCATCCCTCACTATAATACCATAGTAATATGTCTGCTTCATCCCTCACTATAATACCATAGTAATATGTCTGCTTCATCCCTCACTATAATACCATAGTCTGCTTCAAACCTCACTATAATACCATAGTAATATGTCTGCTTCATCCCTCACTATAATACCATAGTCTGCTTCATCCCTCACTATAATACCATAGTAATATGTCTGCTTCATCCCTCACTATAATACCATAGTCTGCTTCATCCCTCACTATAATACCATAGTAATTTGTCTGCTTCATCCCTCACTATAATACCATAGTAATATGTCTGCTTCATCCCTCACTATAATACCATAGTCTGCTTCATCCCTCACTATAATACCATAGTAATATGTCTGCTTCATCCCTCACTATAATACCATAGTAATTTGTCTGCTTCATCCCTCACTATAATACCATAGTAATGTGTCTGCTTCATCCCTCACTATAATACCATAGTCTGCTTCATCCCTCTCTATAATACCATAGTAATATGTCTGCTTCTTCCCTCACTATAATACCATAGTCTGCTTCATCCCTCACTATAATACCATAGTCTGCTTCATCCCTCACTATAATACCCATAGTGTGCTTCATCCCTCACTATAATACCATAGTAATATTTCGGCTTCATCCCTCACTGTAAAACCATAGTAATTTGTCTGCTTCATCCCTCACTATTATACTATAGTAATTTGTCTGCTTCATCCCTCACTATAATACCCATAGTCTGCTTCATCCCTCACTATAATACCATAATAATATTTCTTCTTCATCCCTCACTATAAAACCATAGTAATTTGTCTGCTTCATCCCTCACTATAATACCATAGTAATATGTCTGCTTCATCCCTCACTATAATACCATAGTCTGCTTCATCCCTCTCTATAATACCATAGTCTGCTTTATCCCTCACTATAATAACATAGTCTGCTTCATCCCTCACTATAATACCATAGTAATATGTCTGCTTCATCCCTCACTATAATACCATAGTAATTTGTCTGCTTCATCCCTCACTATAATACCATAGTAATGTGTCTGCTTCATCCCACACTATAATACCATAGTCTGCTTCATCCCTCACTATAATACCATAGTAATATGTCTGCTTCATCCCTCACTATAATACCCACAGTCTGCTTCATCCCTCACTATAATACCTAGTGGTTAGAGCAGACAATACCCATAGTTTGCTTCATCCCTCACTATAATACCATAGTCTGATTCATCCCTCACTATAATACCATAGTAATTGGTCTGCTTCGTCCCTCACTATAATACCATAGTAATGTGTCTGCTTCATCCCTCACTGTAATACCATAGTCTGCTTCATCCCTCTCTATAATACCATAGTAATGTGTCTGCTTCATCCCTCACTATAATACCCACAGTCTGCTTCATCCCTCACTATAATACCCATAGTCTGCTTCATCCCTCACTATAATACCATGGTAATTTGTCTGCTTCATCCCTCACTATAATACCATAGTAATATATCTGCTTCATCCCTCACTATAAAACCATAGTAATTTGTCTGCTTCATCCCTCACTATAATACCATAGTAATATGTCTGCTTCATCCCTCACTATAATACCCATAGTCTGCTTCATCCCTCACTATAATACCATAGTACTTTTTCTGCTTCATCCCTCACTATAATACCATAGTCTGCTTCATCCTTCACTATAATACCATAGTCTGCTTCATCCCTCACTATAATACCCATAGTGTGCTTCATCCCTCACTATAATACCATAGTAATATTTCGGCTTCATCCCTCACTGTAAAACCATAGTAATTTGTCTGCTTCATCCCTCACTATTATACCATAGTAATTTGTCTGCTTCATCCCTCACTATAATACCCATAGTCTGCTTCATCCCTCACTATAATACCATAGTAATATTTCTTCTTCATCCCTCACTATAAAACCATAGTAATTTGTCTGCTTCATCCCTCACTATAATACCATAGTAATTTGTCTGCTTCATCCCTCACTATAACACCATAGTAATTTGTCTGCTTCATCCCTCACTATAATACCATAGTAATATGTCTGCTTCATCCCTCACTATAATACCATAGTAATATGTCTGCTTCTTCCCTCACTATAATACCATAGTAATATGTCTGCTTCATCCCTCACTATAATACCATAGTCTGCTTTATCCCTCACTATAATACCATAGTAATATGTCTGCTTCATCCCTCACTATAATACCATAGTCTGCCTCATCCCTCTCCATAATACCATAGTAATTTGTCAGCTTCATCCCTCACTATAATACCATAGTCTGCTTCATCCCTCACTATAATACCATAGTAATATGTCTGCTTCATCCCTCACTATAATACCATAGTCGGCTTCATCCTTCACTATAATATCATAGTAATGTGTCTGCTTCATCCCTCACTATAATACCATAGTCATGTGTCTGCTTCATCCCTCACTATAATACCATAGTAATGTGTCTGCTTCATCCCTCACTATAATACCCATAGTCTTCTTCATCCCTCACTATAATACCCATAGTCTGCTTCATCCCTCACTATAATACCATAGTCTGCTTCATCCCTCACTATAATACCATAGTCTGCTTCATCCCTCACTATAATGCCATAGTAATTTGTCTGCTTCATCCCTCACTATAATACCATAGTAATGTGTCTTCTTCATCCCTCACTATAATACCCATAGTCTGCTTCATCCCTCACTATAATACCATGGTAATTTGTCTGCTTCATCCCTCACTATAATACCATAGTAATATATCTGCTTCATCCCTCACTATAAAACCATAGTAATTTGTCTGCTTCATCCCTCACTATAATACCATAGTAATATGTCTGCTTCATCCCTCACTATAATACCCATAGTCTGCTTCATCCCTCACTATAATACCATAGTACTTTTTCTGCTTCATCCCTCACTATAATACCCATAGTCTGCTTCATCCCTCACTATAATACCATAGTAATATGTCTGCTTCTTCCCTCACTATAATACCATAGTCTGCTTCATCCTTCACTATAATACCATAGTCTGCTTCATCCCTCACTATAATACCCATAGTGTGCTTCATCCCTCACTATAATACCATAGTAATATTTCGGCTTCATCCCTCACTGTAAAACCATAGTAATTTGTCTGCTTCATCCCTCACTATTATACCATAGTAATTTGTCTGCTTCATCCCTCACTATAATACCCATAGTCTGCTTCATCCCTCACTATAATACCATAGTAATATTTCTTCTTCATCCCTCACTATAAAACCATAGTAATTTGTCTGCTTCATCCCTCACTATAACACCATAGTAATTTGTCTGCTTCATCCCTCACTATAATACCATAGTAATATGTCTGCTTCATCCCTCACTATAATACCATAGTAATATGTCTGCTTCTTCCCTCACTATAATACCATAGTAATATGTCTGCTTCATCCCTCACTATAATACCATAGTCTGCTTTATCCCTCACTATAATACCATAGTAATATGTCTGCTTCATCCCTCACTATAATACCATAGTCTGCCTCATCCCTCTCCATAATACCATAGTAATTTGTCAGCTTCATCCCTCACTATAATACCATAGTCTGCTTCATCCCTCACTATAATACCATAGTAATATGTCTGCTTCATCCCTCACTATAATACCATAGTCGGCTTCATCCTTCACTATAATATCATAGTAATGTGTCTGCTTCATCCCTCACTATAATACCATAGTCATGTGTCTGCTTCATCCCTCACTATAATACCATAGTAATGTGTCTGCTTCATCCCTCACTATAATACCCATAGTCTTCTTCATCCCTCACTATAATACCCATAGTCTGCTTCATCCCTCACTATAATACCATAGTCTGCTTCATCCCTCACTATAATACCATAGTCTGCTTCATCCCTCACTATAATGCCATAGTAATTTGTCTGCTTCATCCCTCACTATAATACCATAGTAATGTGTCTTCTTCATCCCTCACTATAATACCCATAGTCTTCTTCATCCCTCACTATAATACCATAGTCTGCTTCATCCCTCACTATAATACCATAGTAATGTGTCTGCTTCATCCCTCACTATAATACCATAGTCTGCTTCATCCTTCACTATAATACCATAGTAATATGTCTGCTTCATCCCTCACTATAATACCATAGTCTGCTTCATCCCTCACTATAATACCATAGTCTGCTTCATCCCTCACTATAATACCATAGTCTGCTTCATCCCTCACTATAATACCATAGTAATATGTCTGCTTCATCCCTCACTATAATACCATAGTAATGTGTCTGCTTCATCCCTCACTATAATACCATAGTCTGCTTCAATCCTCACTATAATACCATAGTAATATTTCTGCTTCATCCCTCACTATAAAACCATAGTAATTTGTCTGCTTCATCCCTCACTATAATACCCATAGTCTTCTTCATCCCTCACTATAATACCCATAGTCTGCTTCATCCCTCACTATAATACCCATAGTCTGCTTCATCCCTCACTATAATACCATAGTCTGCTTCATCCCTCACTATAATACCATAGTAATTTGTCTGCTTCATCCCTCACTATAATACCATAGTAATTTGTCTGCTTCATCCCTCACTATAATACCATAGTAATATTTCTGCTTCATCCCTCACTATAACACCATGGTAATTTGTCTGCTTCATCCCTCACTATAATACCATAGTAATGTGTCTGCTTCATCCCACACTATAATACCATAGTAATTTGTCTGCTTCATCCCCCACTATAATACCATAGTCTGCCTCATCCCTCTCTATAATACCATAGTCTGCTTCATCCCTCACTATAATACCATAGTCTGCTTCATCCCTCACTATAATACCATAGTCTGCTTCATCCCTCTCTATAATACCATAGTAATGTGTCTGCTTCATCCCTCTCTATAATACCATAGTCTGCTTCATCCCTCACTATAATACCATAGTAATGTGTCTGCTTCATCCCTCTCTATAATACCATAGTAATATGTCTGCTTCATCCCTCTCTATAATACCATAGTAATTTGTCTGCTTCATCCCTCACTATAATACCATAGTAATGTGTCTGCTTCATCCCTCTCTATAATATGGTGAAACCACAGACACAGACAACAACTACCCACAACTAACAGTGGGAAAACAGGCTGCCTAAGTATGGTTCTCAATCAGAGACAACAACTACCCACAACTAACAGTGGGAAAACAGGCTGCCTAAGTATGGTTCTCAATCAGAGACAACAACTACCCACAACTAACAGTGGGAAAACAGGCTGCCTAAGTATGGTTCTCAATCAGAGACAACAACTACCCACAACTAACAGTGGGAAAACAGGCTGCCTAAGTATGGTTCTCAATCAGAGACAACGATTGACAGCTGCCTCTGATTGGGAACCATACCAGGCCAAACACATAGAACTATAACACACAGAACAAACATAGAATGCCCACCCCAACTCACGCCCTGACCAAACTAAAATAGAGACATAAAAAAATAAAAATAAGGTCAGGACGTGACACATACACATGGTTAGCAGATGTTAATGTGAGTGTAGCGAAATGCTTGTGCTTCTCGTTCCGACAATGCAGTAATAACCAACGAGTAATCTAACCTAACAATTTCACAACAATTACCTTATACACACAAGTGTAAAGGAATGACTAAGAATATGTACATAAAAAATATATGAATGAGTGATGGCCGAACGGCATAGGCAAGATGCAGTAGATGGTATAGAATACAGTATATACATATGAGATGAGTAATGTATGTAACAGTATAGACTTTTTTATTTTACCTTTATTTAACTAGGCAAGTCAGTTAAGAACAAATTCTTATTTTCAATGACGGCCTAGGAACAATGGGTTAACTGCCTGTTACAGGGGCAGAACGACAGCTCGGGGGTTTGAACTTGCAACCTTCCGGTTACAAGTCCTCCGCTCTAACCACTGGGCTACCCTGCAGCACTTTGTGTCCGTCCCCTCGCCCCGACCCGGGCGCGAACAAGGGACCCTCTGCACACAGACAACAGTCACCCTCGAAGCATCATTACCCATCGCTCCACAAAAGCAGCGGCCCTTGCAGAGCAAGCGGAACCCCTACTTCAAGGTCTCAGAGCAAGGGGAACCCCTACTTCAAGGTCTCAGAGCAAGGGGAACCCCTACTTCAAGGTCTCAGAGCAAGGGGAACCCCTACTTCAGGTCTCAGAACAAGGGGAACCCCTACTTCAAGGTCTCAGAGCAAGGGGAACCCCTACTTCAAGGTCTCAGAGCAAGGGGAACCACTACTTCAAGGTCTCAGAGCAAGGGGAACCCCTACTTCAAGGTCTCAGAGCAAGGGGAACCCCTACTTCAAGGTCTCAGAGCAAGGGGAACCACTACTTCAGGTCTCAGAGCAAGGGGAACCACTACTTCAAGGTCTCAGAGCAAGGGGAACCACTACTTCAAGGTCTCAGAGCAAGGGGAACCCCTACTTCAAGGTCTCAGAGCAAGGGGAACCCCTACTTCAAGGTCTCAGAGCAAGGGGAACCACTACTTCAAGGTCTCAGAGCAAGGGGAACCCCTACTTCAAGGTCTCAGAGCAAGGGGAACCCCTACTTCAAGTCTCAGAGCAAGGGGAACCACTACTTCAATGTCTCAGAGCAAGGGGAACCACTACTTCAGGTCTCAGAGCAAGGGGAACCCCTACTTCAAGTCTCAGAGCAAGGGGAACCACTACTTCAATGTCTCAGAGCAAGGGGAACTACTACTTCAAGGTCTCAGAACAAGGGGAACCACCACTTCAAGGTCTCAGAGCAAGGGGAACCACCACTTCAAGGTCTCAGAACAAGGGGAACTACTACTTCAAGGTCTCAGAGCAAGGGGAACCACTACTTCAAGGTCTCAGAGCAAGGGGAACTACTACTTCAAGGTCTCAGAGCAAGGGGAACCATTACTTCAGGTCTCAGAGCAAAGGGAACCCCTACTTCAAGGTCTCAGAGCAAGGGGAACCCCTACTTCAAGGTCTCAGAGCAAGGGGAACCCCTACTTCAAGGTCTCAGAGCAAGGGGAACCCCTACTTCAAGGTCTCAGAACAAGGGGAACCACTACTTCAAGGTCTCAGAGCAAGGGGAACCCCTACTTCAAGGTCTCAGAGCAAGGGGAACCCCTACTTCAAGGTCTCAGAGCAAGGGGAACCCCTACTTCAAGGTCTCAGAGCAAGGGGAACCCCTACTTCAAGGTCTCAGAGCAAGGGGAACCCCTACTTCAAGGTCTCAGAGCAAGGGGAACCACTACTTCAAGGTCTCAGAGCAAGGGGAACCCCTACTTCAAGGTCTCAGAGCAAGGGGAACCCCTACTTCAAGGTCTCAGAGCAAGGGGAACCCCTACTTCAAGGTCTCAGAGCAAGGGGAACCCCTACTTCAAGGTCTCAGAGCAAGGGGAACCCCTACTTCAAGGTCTCAGAGCGAGTGACGTCGCCGATCGAAACGCCACTAGCGCGCACCACCGCTAGCTAGCTGGCCATTTCACATCGGCTACATAAACATAATATTAAGTGGCATTGTTTAAAGTGGCTAGTGATACTTTTATCACACCATAATACCAATACCAGTGTTATTTGGCTCTGTTTCTCACCAGGCAAGACATTTTGTGTTATTGCAGATAAATTATTAAGGTTATCCAAGGTTACACCAACCTTGGAGATTACTTTTTTAACATACTAATAGGATATGTGATTAAAGCAGTAACCTGGGGGTAGAGTCAGTGGTGTAATGCTGTCGGAGGTAGGAGATAGGAGCTTGGGCATAGGAGCTAGGAGGTAGGAGATATGAGCTAGGACATAGGAACTAGGAGGTATGAGATAGGAACATTGAGGTAAGAGATAGGAATTAGGAGGTAGGAGATAGGAGATAGGACATAGGAACTAGGAGGTAGGAGATAGGAGCTAGGACATAGGAACTAGGAGGTAGGAGATAGGAACATTGAGGTAAGAGATAGGAATTAGGAGGTAGGAGATAGGAGATAGGACATAGGAACTAGGAGGTAGGAGATAGGAGATAGGGCATAGGAACTAGGAGGTAGGAGATAGGAGCTAGGACATAGGAACTAGGGGGTAGGAGATAGGAGCTAGGGCATAGGAATTAGGAGGTAGGAGATAGGAGCTAGGACATAGGAACTAGGAGGTAGGAGGTAGGAGATATAAGCTAGGAGATAGGAACTAGGAGGTAGGAGGTAGGAGATAGAAGCTAGGGCATAGGAACTAGGAGGTAGGAGGTAGGAGATAGAAGCTAGGACATAGGAACTAGGAGGTAGGAGATAGAAGCTAGGACATAGGAACTAGGAGGTAGGAGATAGGAACTAAGAGGTAGGAGATAGAAGCTAGGACATAGGAACTAGGAGGTAGGAGATAGGAGCTAGGACATAGGAACTAGGAGGTAGGAGATAGAAGCTAGGACATAGGAACTAGGAGGTAGGAGGTAGGAGATAGAAGCTAGGTGATAGGAACTAGGAGGTAGGAGAAGAGAAGGGAAACACTGCGGCTCACAGTGCCTGTGTCCAAAATGGCTCCCTATTCCTCGTACTACGCCCTACGTTTGACCAGAGCCCTACGGACCCTATGGACCCTATTTGGGGTGCAGTCACAAGTGTAGGTTCCTCTGAATGTGTTGCCATGTAATTTACACTGCACGTATTCATTGGCAACCTGTGTGGGGTGAATAAGACGTCTGTCTGTCTGTCTGTCTGTCTGTCTGTCTGTCTGTCTGTCTGTCTGTCTGTCTGTCTGTCTGTATACCTGCCTGCCTGCCTGTAATACCTGCCTGCCTGTATACCTGCCTGCCTGCCTGCCTGCCTGCCGGCCTGCCTGTCTCAATACCTGCCTGCCTGCCTGCCTGCCTGTACCCCTGCCTGCCTGCCTGTAATACCTGCCTGCCTGTATACCTGCCTGCCTGCCGGCCTGCCTGTCTCAATACCTGCCTGCCTGCCTGCCTGCCTGTACCCCTGCCTGCCTGCCTGTAATACCTGCCTGCCTGTATACCTGCCTCCCTGCCTGCCTGCCTGCCGGCCTGCCTGTCTCAATACCTGCCTGCCTGCCTGCCTGCCTGCCTGCCTGTACCCCTGCCTGCCTGCCTGCCTTTCTTTAGTAGTGCCTTCATTGGCACAGGTTGGTGTGATTGAGGAGGCCTCCAGTGGGCCCAAGTCCAGTCCTGAAATGCCACATCAAGCTGCAGTGCTCCAGAAATAGAGAAGAGAGAGAGAAGGAGGGGATGGAGAGGGGGAGAGAGAGAGTGAAAGGGTAGACGGAGAGAGGGATCGGTAAAGGTAAAGATAGTACCAGGGCCATCAATAATCATCTGTGTGTCTGGGGAGCATCTCTGTAGTCAAGCAGGTTCCTAGTTCCTATGTCCTACCTCCAAGTTCGTATCTCCTACTTCCTAGTTCCTATCTCCTAGCTCTTATATCCTACCTCTTAGTTCCTAGCTTCTACCTCCTAGTTCATATCTCCTACCTCCTAGATACTAGTTCTAAGCTCCTACCACCTAATTCCTATCTCTCACCTAATTCCTATCTCCTACCTCAACGTTCTTATCTCCTACTTCCTAGTTCCTATCTTCTATCTCCTAGTTCCTATGTCCTAGGTCCTATCTCCTACCTCAACATTCTTATCTCCTAGTTCCTAGTTCCTATCTTCTACCTCCTAGTTCCTATGTCCTAGTTCCTATCTCCTACCTCAACATTCTTATCTCCTACTTCCTAGTTCCTATCTCCTACCTCCTAGTTCCTATGTCCTAGCTCCTATCTCCTACCTCCGACAGCATTACACCACTGACTCTACCCCCAGGTTACTGCTTTAAACACATATCCTACTAGTATGTTAAAAAAGTAATCTCCAAGTTTGGTGTAACAATTTATCTGCAATAACACAAAATGTCTTTATAATATACTGGCCTCAGCTGTTATGTCTCTTACATGAGGCTGAACTAGTAGGGGACCTGGACAACCAAGGCAGCGGAATCATAACATCTTATCCCAGAGTGGATGTCTCCTCTCTGACATCTCTCTCTCTCTCTCTCGATGGTCTCTGACATCGCTATCTCTCTTTATGGTCTCTGACATCTCTCTCTCTCTCTCTCTCTATGGTCTCTGACATCTCTCTCTCTCTCTCTCTCTCTATGGTCTCTGACATCTCTCTCTCTCTCTATGGTCTCTGACATCTCTCTCTCTCTCTCTCTCTCTCTATGGTCTCTGACATCTCTCTCTCTCTCTCTATGGTCTCTGACATCTCTCTCTCTCTCTATGGTCTCTGACATCTCTCTCTCTCTCTATGGTCTCTGACATCTCTCTCTCTCTATGGTCTCTGACATCTCTCTCTCTCTATGGTCTCTGACATCTCTCTCTCTCTCTCTCTCTCTCTCTCTCTCTCTCTCTCTCTCTCTCTCTCTCTCTCTATGGTCTCTGACATCTCTCTCTCTCTATGGTCTCTGACATCTCTCTCTCTCTATGGTCTCTGACATCTCTCTCTCTCTACGGTCTCTGACATCTCTCTCTCTCTCTATGGTCTCTGACATCTCTCTCTCTCTATGGTCTCTGACATTTCTCTCTCTCTATGGTCTCTGACATCTCTCTCTCTCTCTCTCTCTCTATGGTCTCTGACATCTCTCTCTCTCTATGGTCTCTGACATCTCTCTCTCTCTCTATGGTCTCTGACATCTCTCTCTCTCTCTATGGTCTCTGACATCTCTCTCTCTCTATGGTCTCTGACATCTCTCTCTCTCTATGGTCTCTGACATCTCTCTCTCTCTCTCTCTCTCTCTCTCTCTCTCTATGGTCTCTGACATCTCTCTCTCTCTCTATGGTCTCTGACATCTCTCTCTCTCTACGGTCTCTGACATCTCTCTCTCTCTCTACGGTCTCTGACATCTCTCTCTCTCTCTACGGTCTCTGACATCTCTCTCTCTCTCTCTATGGTCTCTGACATCTCTCTCTCTCTCTATGGTCTCTGACATCTCTCTCTCTCTCTACGGTCTCTGACATCTCTCTCTCTCTCTATGGTCTCTGACATCTCTCTTTATCCATGGTCTCTGACATCTCTCTCTCTCTCTATGGTCTCTGACATCTCTCTCTCTCTCTCTCTCTCTCTCTCTCTCTCTATGGTCTCTGACATCTCTCTCTCTCTCTATGGTCTCTGACATCTCTCTTTCTCCATGGCCTCTGACATCTCTCTCTCTCTCTATGGTCTCTGACATCTCTCTCTCTCTACGGTCTCTGACATCTCTCTCTCTCTCTATGGTCTCTGACATCTCTCTCTCTCTATGGTCTCTGACATCTCTCTCTCTCTATGGTCTCTGACATCTCTCTCTCTCTCCATGGTCTCTGACATCTCTCTTTCTCCATGGTCTCTGACATCTCTCTCTCTCTATGGTCTCTGACATCGCTCTCTCTCTCCATGGTCTCTGACATGGATTATTCTTGGATCAAATCCCCCAAAAAATGTATAAATCTTTCTCTCTCTCTCTCATACTGGTGGAGACAGACAGACAGACAGACAGACAGACAGACAGACAGACAGACAGACAGACAGACAGGTGCAGTCAGACAGTCAAATCAAATGTATTTATAAAGCCCTTCTTACATCAGCTGATATCTCAAAGTGCTGTAGAGAAACCCAGCCTAAAACCCCAAACAGCAAGCAATGCAGGTGTAGAAGCAACACGGTGGCTAGGAAAACTCCCTAGAAAGGCCAAAACCTAGGAAGAATCCTAGAGAGGAACCAGGCTATGAGGGATGGCCAGTCCTCTTCTGGCTGTGCCGGGTAGAGATTATTACAGAACATGGCCAAGATGTTCAAATGTTCATAAATGACCAGCATGGTCAAATAATAATAATCACAGTAGTTGTCGAGGGTGCAGCAAGTCAGCACCTCAGGAGTAAATCTCAGTTGGCTTTTCATAGCCGATCATTAAGAGAATCTCTACCGCTCCTGCTGTCTCTAGAGAGTTGAAAACAGCAGGTCTGGGACAGGTAGCACATCCGGTGAACAGGTCAGGATTCAATAGCCGCAGGCAGAACAGTTGAAACTGGAGCAGCAGCACGACCAGGTGGTCTGGGGACAGCAAGGAGTCATTATGCCAGGTAGTCCTAAGGCATGGTCCTAGGGCTCAGGTCCTCCGAGAGAAAGAGAGAAAGAGAGAATTAATGAGAGCATACTTAAATTCACACAGGACACCGGATAAGACAGGAGAAGTACTCCAGATATAACAAACTGACCCCCGACACATAAACTACTGCAGCATAAAGTGGGACGGCAGGGTTAGAGTGGTTAGAGCGTTGGACTAGTAACCGGAAGGTTGAAAGTTCAAACTCCCGAGTTGACATGGTACAAATCTGTCGTTCTGCCCCTGAACAGGCACTTAACCCACTGTTCCTAGGCCGTCATTGAAAATAAGAATTTGCCTAGTTAAATAAAGGTTTAAAAAAAAATGACCCCTGAACTTAAGGAAAAAAAGAAAGAAAAAAATTTGAGTGAAAAAAATAAAATAAAATAACAATAACGAGGCTTTACGGTACAGATTCAATGTGGAGGCTATATACAGGGGGTACCAGTACAGAGTCAATGTGGAGGCTATATACAGGGGGTACCAGTTCAGAGTCAATGTGGAGGCTATATACAGGGTGTTACGGTACAGATTCAATGTGGAGGCTATATACAGGGGGTACCAGTACAGAGTCAATGTGGAGGCTATATACCGGGGGTACCAGTACAGAGTCAATCTGGAGGCTACATACAGGGGGTACCGGTACAGAGTCCATGTGGAGGCTATATACAAGGGGTACCGGTACAGAGTCAATGTGGAGGCTATATACCGGGGGTACCAGTACAGAGTCAATGTGGAGGCTATATACAGGGGGTACCAGTACAGAGTCAATGTGGAGGCTATATGCAGGGTATTACGGTACAGAGTCAATGTGGAGGCTACATACAGGGGGTACCGGTACAGAGTCCATGTGGAGGCTATGTACAGGGGGTACCGGTACAGAGTCAATGTGGAGGCTATATACAGGGGGTACCGGTACAGAGTCAATGTGGAGGCTATATACAGGGGGTACCGGTATAGAGTCAATGTGGAGGCTATATACAGGGGGTACCGGTACAGAGTCAATGTGGAGGCTATATACAGGGGATACCGGTGGAGGCTATATACAGGGGGTACCAGTACAGAGTCAATGTGGAGGCTATATGCAGGGTATTACGGTACAGAGTCAATGTGGAGGCTACATACAGGGGGTACCGGTACAGAGTCCATGTGGAGGCTATATACAGGGGGTACCGGTACAGAGTCAATGAGGAGGCTATATACAGGGGGTACCGGTACAGAGTCAATGTGGAGGCTATATACAGGGGGTACCGGTACAGAGTCAATGTGGAGGCTATATACAGGGGGTACCGGTACAGAGTCAATGTGGAGGCTATATACAGGGGATACCGGTGGAGACTATATACAGGGGGTACCGGTACAGAGTCAATGTGGAGGCTATATACAGGGTTTTACGGTACAGAGTCAATGTGGAGGCTATATACAGGGTGTTACGGTACAGAGTCAATGTGGAGGCTATATACAGGGTGTTACGGTACAGAGTCAATGTGGAGGCTATATACAGGGCTTTACGGTACAGAGTCAATGTGGAGGCTATATACAGGGGTACCAGTACAGAGTCAATGTGGAGGCTATATACAGGGGGTATCAATGTGGAGGCTATATACAGGGTATTACGGTACAGAGTCAATGTGGAGGCTACATACAGGGGGTACCGGTACAGAGTCCATGTGGAGGCTATATACAGGGGGTACCGGTACAGAGTCAATGTGGAGGCTATATACAGGGGGTACCGGTACAGAGTCAATGTGGAGGCTATATACAGGGGGTACCGGTACAGAGTCAATGTGGAGGCTATATACAGGGGGTACCGGTACAGAGTCAATGTGGAGGCTATATACAGGGTGTTACGGTACAGAGTCAATGTGGAAGCTATATACAGGGTGTTACGGTACAGAGTCACTGTGGAGGCTATATACAGGGCTTTACGGTACAGAGTCAATGTGGAGGCTATATACAGGGTGTTACGGTACAGAGTCAATGTGGAGGCTATATACAGGGTATTACGGTACAGAGTCAATGTGGAAGCTATATACAGGGTGTTACGGTACAGAGTCACTGTGGAGGCTATATACAGGGCTTTACGGTACAGAGTCAATGTGGAGGCTATATACAGGGTGTTACGGTACAGAGTCAATGTGGAGGCTATATACAGGGTATTACGGTACAGAGGCAATGTGGAGGCTATATACAGGGCTTTACGGTACAGAGTCAATGTGGAGGCTATATACAGGGGGTACCAGTACAGAGTCAATGTGGAGGCTATATACCGGGGTTACCAGTACAGAGTCAATGTGGAGGCTATATACAGGGTATTACGGTACAGAGTCAATGTGGAGGCTACATACAGGGGGTACCGGTACAGAGTCCATGTGGAGGCTATATACAGGGGGTACCGGTACAGAGTCAATGTGGAGGCTATATACAGGGGGTACAGGTACAGAGTCAACGTGGAGGCTATATACAGGGGGTACCGGTACAGAGTCAATGTGGAGGCTATATACAGGGTATTACGGTACAGAGTCAATGTAGAGGCTATATACAGGGGGTACCGGTACAGAGTCAATGTGGAGGCTATATACAGGGGGTACCGGTACAGAGTCAATGTGGAGGCTATTGTCAGCGCCGTGTGTATAGGTGGCAGGGAAGTCAGGCGCAGGAGAGTCAAAATGGAGTGTAAATTGAGTTTTTTTATAAATGTCCACAGAACATGCTCCATAACACTAAAAAGTACAGACATGAAAAAACATGGGTACGAGCACCAACAACAACACAACAAATAAACAACACTGACAATAAAACAATCTCTGACAAAGACATGAGGGGAAACAGAGGGTTAAATACACAACAGGTAATGAATGGGATTGAAAACAGGTGTGTGGGAAGACAAGACAAAACCAATGGAAAATGAAAAATGGATCGATGATGGCTAGAAGACCGGTGACGTCGAACGCCGAGCACTGCCCGAACAAGGAGAGGTAGAAGCTATATACTGTGGTTACCGTTACAGAGTCAATGTTTATTTTTTTATTTTTTATTTCACCTTTATTTAACCAGGTAGGCTAGTTGAGAACAATGTGAACAGACAACACAGAGTTACACATGGAGTAAACAATTAACAAGTCAATAACACAGTAGAAAAAAAGGACAGTCTATATACATTGTGTGCAAAAGGCATGAGGAGGTAGGCGAATAATTACAATTTAGCAGATTAACACTGGAGTGATAAATGATCAGATGGTCATGTACAGGTAGAGATACTGGTGTGCAAAAGAGCAGAAAAGTAAATAAACAAAAACAGTATTGGGATGAGGTAGGTAAAAATGGGTGGGCTATTTACCGATAGACTATGTACAGCTGCAGCGATCGGTTAGCTGCTCAGATAGCAGATGTTTGAAGTTGGTGAGGGAGATAAAAGTCTGCAACTGCAGCGATTTTTGCAATTCGTTCCAGTCACAGGCAGCAGAGAACTGGAACGAAAGGCGGCCAAATGAGGTGTTGGCTTTAGGGATGGATCAGTGAGATACACCTTCTGGAGCGCGTGTTACGGGTGGGTGTTGCCATCGTGACCAGTGAACTGAGATAAGGCGGAGCTTTACCTAGCATGGACTTGTAGATGACCTGAAGCCAGTGGGTCTGGCGACGAATATGTAGCGAGGGCCAGCCGACTAGAGCATACAGGTCGCAGTGGTGTGTGGTATAAGGTGCTTTACTGACAAAACGGATGGCACTGTGATAAACTGCATCCAGTTTAGTAGAGTGTTGGAAGCAATTTTGTAGATGACATCGCCGAAGTCGAGGATCGGTAGGATAGTCAGTTTTACTAGGGTAAGTTTGGCGGCGTGAGTGAAGGAGGCTTTGTTGCGGAATAGAAAGCCGACTCTAGATTTGATTTTCGATTGGAGATGTTTGATATGAGTCTGGAAGGAGAGTTTACAGTCTAGCCAGACACCTAGGTACTTATAGATGTCCACATATTCAAGGTCGGAACCATCCAGGGTGGTGATGCTAGTCAGGCGTGCGGGTGCAGGTAGCGAACGGTTGAAAAGCATGCATTTGGTTTTACTAGCGTTTAAGAGCAGTTGGAGGCCACGAAAGGAGTGTTGTATGGCATTGAAGCTCGTTTGCAGGTTAGATAGCACAGTGTCCAAGGACGGGCTGGAAGTATATAGAATGGTGTCGTCTGC
Organism: Oncorhynchus mykiss; assembly: GCF_057628025.1. Taxonomy (NCBI): domain Eukaryota; kingdom Metazoa; phylum Chordata; class Actinopteri; order Salmoniformes; family Salmonidae; genus Oncorhynchus; species Oncorhynchus mykiss. Next base: position 4,385,661 of record NC_143037.1, on the reverse strand, counting down.
GTAGAGGTGGATCAGGGAATCGCCCGCAGCAAGAGCAACATCATTGATATATACAGAGAAAAGAGTCCGAGAATTGAACCCTGTGGCACCCCCATAGAGACTGCCAGAGGACCGGACAGCATGCCCTCCGATTTGACACACTGAACTCTGTCTGCAAAGTAGTTGGTGAACCAGGCAAGGCAGTCATCAGAAAAACCGAGGCTACTGAGTCTGCCGATAAGAATATGGTTATTGACAGAGTCGAAAGCCTTGGCAAGGTCGATGAAGACGGCTGCACAGTACTGTCTTTTATCGATGGCGGTTATGATATTGTTTAGTACCTTGAGCGTGGCTGAGGTGCACCCGTGACCGGCTTGGAAACCAGATTGCACAGCGGAGAAGGTACGGTGGGATTCGAGATGGTCAGTGACCTGTTTGTTGACTTGGCTTTCGAAGACCTTAGATAGGCAGGGCAGGATGGATATAGGTCTGTAACAGTTTTGGTCCAGGGTGTCTCCCGCTTTGAAGAAGGGGGTGACTGCGGCAGCTTTCCAATCCTTGGGGATTTCAGACGATATGAAAGAGAGGTTGAACAGGCTGTTATCTGGATTTGGGTAAAGGTGAACCTGGAGAGGCTTGGGCGAGTAGCGAGTAGCTGCGGGGAGGGGGGGGGGGGGGGGGGGGGGGGGGTGGCGGAGCTGTTGGCCGAGGTTGGAGTAGCCAGGCGGAAGGCATGGCCAGCCGTTGAAATGCTTGTTGAAGTTTTCGATAATCATGGATTTATCGGTGATGACCGTGTTACCTAGCATCAATGCAGTAGGCAGCTGGGAGGAGGTGCTCTTGTTCTCCATGGACTTCACAGTGTCCCAGAACTTTTTGGAGTTGGAGCTACAGGATGCAAATTTCTGCCTGAAGGGGGTACAGGTTTGTCAAGGTAATTTGTACATGTAGGTCGGGGAAAAGTGACTATGCGAAAACAATAATCAGCCAGTAGCAGCAGCGTAAAACCAAAGGGGGGGGGGGGGTGTCAATGTAAATAGTCTGGGTGGCCATTTGATTAATTGTTCAGCAGTCTTTTGTCTTGGTGGTAGGAGCTGTTAAGGAGTCTTTTGGACTTGGAGCTCCGGTACCGCTTGCCGTACGGTAGCAGAGAGGACAGTCTATGACCTGGTTTACTGGAGCCTTTGACAATTTTTAGGGCCTTCCTCTGACACGGCCTGGTATAGAGGTCCTGGATGGCAGGAAGCTTGGCCCCGGTGATGTTCTGGGCCGTACATCACCAACAAACTATAATGGTCCAAACACACCAAGATAGTCGTGAGAGACAACGACAACACCTTCCTCTGACACCGCCTGGTATAGAGGTCCTGGATGGCACGACAACACCTTCCTTTGACATCGCCTCGTATAGAGGTCCTGGATGGCACGACAACACCTTCCTCTTCCTCTGACACCGCCTGGTATAGAGGTCCTGGATGGCACAACAACACCTTCCTCTGACACCGCCTGGTATAGAGGTCCTGGATGGCACGACAACACCTTCCTCTGACACCGCCTGGTATAGAGGTCCTGGATGGCTTGACAACACCTTCCTCTGACACCGCCTGGTATAGAGGTCCTGGATGGCACAACAACACCTTCCTCTGACACCGCCTGGTATAGAGGTCCTGGATGGCACGACAACACCTTCCTCTGACACCGCCTGGTATAGAGGTCCTGGATGGCTTGACAACACCTTCCTCTGACACCACCTGGTATAGAGGTCCTGGATGGCACAACAACACCTTCCTCTGACACCGCCTGGTATAGAGGTCCTGGATGGCACAACAACACCTTCCTCTGACACCGCCTGGTATAGAGGTCCTGGATGGCACGACAACACCTTCCTCTGACACCGCCTGGTATAGAGGTCCTGGATGGCACGACAACACCTTCCTCTGACACTGCCTTGTATAGAGGTCCTGGATGGCACGACAATACCTTCCTCTGACACCGCCTGGTATAGATGTCCTGGATGGCACGACAACACCTTCCTCTGACACCGCCTGGTATAGAGGTCTTGGATGGCACGACAACACCTTCCTCTGACACCGCCTGGTATAGAGGTCCTGGATGGCACAACAACACCTTCCTCTGACACCGCCTGGTATAGAGGTCCTGGATGGCACGACAACACCTTTTCCCCCCTCAGGAGACTGAACGGATTTGGCATTGTTTCCCCAGATCCTCAAAAAAAGTTATACAGTTTAGATTTAGTAACAACGTATCCTGTAAGCAACAAATATACTAGGCTCACTCACAAGGAGGTCAAATAGACCCATTCTCTGAGCCATGCTGACTTTAAGACAAGCGAGGTGATTACGTTAGGGTATATTTAATCTGATTAAATGCACATTTCATCTCTCTGCTCTGACTCAATTATAAAACATGCAGACTCTGACCTGCGCTGTCTCGTGATGACTTACTGAAAGTCCTTTTGGTCTGGGTAATAATCTTTTTATGGATACTGGAGAGATGTAATAATAACGTAAAATGGTAGCTGAAATAAGAACTGATGTGACTGACTAGGTGTGGGTAATCCTACAAAAAAATATTCCCTCACCTTTCAATGTCTATTTTCTAAATCAAATTCACCCCCAACACTGGACTGGGTTTTCACCCAATGCTCTTTTGAAAAGCAGTACTTGTGTCTGAGTGGATGTGAAACATAGGTATTGAATAGCTAGCTGTAAGTGGATTCCATGCTGTGTTTGGATAAGCATGGATCGCTACACTGCTCATATAGAGATGTGAATGTGTGTGGAGGATGTACCAGAAAACTCTGGGGGGGTTCTAGTTCCTGGTGTAAATTCAGACCAGCTGTGTGTGTGTGTGTGTGTGTGTGTGTGTGTGTGTTGTGTGTGTGTGCGTGCGTGCGTGTGTGCGTGTGTGCGTGCGTGCGTGTGTGTGTAGTTGTGTATGTGTGTGCATGTACACCACTGTACAAAAGTTTGGTGTCACTTAGAAATGTCCTTGTTTTTCTGTTGTATCCTGTACTGTTATACACCTGTTGAATAATGTACTGTTATACACCTGTTGTGTCCTGTACTGTTATACACCTGTTGAATAATGTACTGTTATACACCTGTTGAATAATGTGCTGTTATACACCTGTTGAATAATGTACTGTTATACACCTGTTGAATAATGTACTGTTATACACCTGTTGTATCCTGTACTGTTATACACCTGTTGTGTCTTGTACTGTTATACACCTGTTGGGTCCTGTACTGTTATACACCTGTTGTGTCCTGTACTGTTATACACCTGTTGGATAATGTACTGTTATACACCTGTTGTATCCTGTACTGTTATACACCTGTTGTATCCTGTACTGTTATACACCTGTTGAATAATGTACTGTTATACACCTGTTGAATAATGTACTGTTATACACCTGTTGTGTCCTGTACTGTTATACACCTGTTGTATCCTGTACTGTTATACACCTGTTGAATAATGTACTGTTATACACCAGTTGAATAATGTACTGTTATACACCTGTTGTATCCTGTACTGTTATACACCTGTTGAATAATGTACTGTTATACACCTGTTGTGTCCTGTACTGTTATACACCTGTTGAATATTGTACTGTTATACACCTGTTGAATAATGTACTGTTATACACCTGTTGTGTCTTGTACTGTTATACACCTGTTGAATAATGTACTGTTATACACCTGTTGAATAATGTACTGTTATACACCTGTTGAATAATGTACTGTTATACACCTGTTGAATAATGTACTGTTATACACCTGTTGTGTCCTGTACTGTTATACACCTGTTGAATAATGTACTGTTATACACCTGTTGAATAATGTACTGTTATACACCTGTTGTATCCTGTACTGTTATACACCTGTTGAATAATGTACTGTTATACACCTGTTGTATCCTGTACTGTTATACACCTGTTGAATAATGTACTGTTATACACCTGTTGTATCCTGTACTGTTATACACCTGTTGAATAATGTACTGTTATACACCTGTTGAATAATGTACTGTTATACACCTGTTGTGTCCTGTACTGTTATACACCTGTTGAATAATGTACTGTTATACACCTGTTGTGTCTTGTACTGTTATACACCTGTTGAATAATGTACTGTTATACACCTGTTGTATCCTGTACTGTTATACACCTGTTGTGTCCTGTACTGTTATACACCTGTTGAATAATGTACTGTTATACACCTGTTGTGTCTTGTACTGTTATACACCTGTTGTGTCCTGTACTGTTATACACCTGTTGAATAATGTACTGTTATACACCAGTTGAATAATGTACTGTTATACACCTGTTGAATAATGTACTGTTATACACCTGTTGTGTCCTGTACTGTTATACACCTGTTGAATAATGTACTGTTATACACCTGTTGTATCCTGTACTGTTATACACCTGTTGTGTCCTGTACTGTTATACACCTGTTATATCCTGTACTGTTCTACACCTGTTGAATAATGTACTGTTATACACCTGTTATATCCTGTACTGTTCTACACCTGTTGAATAATGTACTGTTATACACCTGTTGAATAATGTGCTGTTATACACCTGTTGAATAATGTACTGTTATACACCTGTTGTATCCTGTACTGTTATACACCTGTTGTGTCCTGTACTGTTACACACCTGTTGAATAATGTACTGTTATACACCTGTTGAATAATGTGCTGTTATACACCTGTTGAATAATGTACTGTTATACACCTGTTGTATCCTGTACTGTTATACACCTGTTGTGTCCTGTACTGTTATACACCTGTTGAATAATGTACTGTTATACACCTGTTGAATAATGTACTGTTATACACCTGTTGTGTCTTGTACTGTTATACTCCTGTTGAATAATGTGCTGTTATACACCTGTTGAATAATGTACTGTTATACACCTGTTGAATAATGTACTGTTATACACCTGTTGAATAATGTGCTGTTATACACCTGTTGAATAATGTACTGTTATACACCTGTTGTGTCCTGTACTGTTATACACCTGTTGAATAATGTGCTGTTATACACCTGTTGAATAATGTACTGTTATACACCTGTTGTATCCTGTACTGTTATACACCTGTTGTATCCTGTACTGTTATACACCTGTTATACACCTGTTGAATCCTCTATTCCCTATATAATACACACCCTTGGGTGTTAGCCTCCGCTCTAGTATTGATACTAGGCTAGCTAGTATGAATGCTAATGTCTTACAGATCGATAACACATTACATTGTCCTTCCGCGGTAAACTAAATCATGATCTGTGTTAGGATACTCTTTGTAAATGTACGCTGTGCACCAACTGTACGTGGCTCTGGAAGAGAGCGTCTGCTAAATGACTAACATGTCAAAACCTAAACGTTTTGTAAACGTAAACAATTCAATGAAGGAAAAACAAGGATTACCAATTCAATAACCCCGGAAAAACAAGGATTACCAGTTCAATAACCCCGGAAAAACAAGGATTACCAGTTCAATAACCCCAGAAAAACAAGGATTACCAATTCAATAACCCCTGAAAAACAAGGATTACCAGTTCAATAACCCCGGAAAAACAAGGATTACCAGTTCAATAACCCCGGAAAAACAAGGATTACCAGTTCAATAACCCCGGAAAAACAAGGATTACCAGTTCAATAACCCCGGAAAAACAAGGATTACCAGTTCAATAACCCCGGAAAAACAAGGATTACCAGTTCAATAACCCCGGAAAAACAAGGATTACCAGTTCAATAACCCCGGAAAAACAAGGATTACCAGTTCAATAACCCCGGAAAAACAAGGATTACCAGTTCAATAACCCCGTAAAAACAAGGATTACCAATTCAATAACCCCGGAAAAACAAGGATTACCAGTTCAATAACCCCGGAAAAACAAGGATTACCAGTTCAATAACCCCGGAAAAACAAGGATTACCAATTCAATAACCCCGGAAAAACAAGGATTACCAGTTCAATAACCCCGGAAAAACAAGGATTACCAGTTCAATAACCCCGGAAAAACAAGGATTACCAGTTCAATAACCCCGGAAAAACAAGGATTACCAGTTCAATAACCCCGGAAAAACAAGGATTACCAGTTCAATAACCCCGGAAAAACAAGGATTACCAGTTCAATAACCCCGGAAAAACAAGGATTACCAGTTCAATAACCCCGGAAAAACAAGGATTACCAGTTCAATAACCCCGTAAAAACAAGGATTACCAGTTCAATAACCCCGGAAAAACAAGGATTACCAGTTCAATAACCCCGGGTGTGGCACCGCAGTTGTCTGAGGTAACGTCAAGCATATCGTTAACCAAGGCTTGCGCAACCTATTACCAAAATGTAGTGCACTATTTTGGACCAGATCCCTTATGTGACCCTGAACAAAAGTAGTGTACTAGATAGGGAATAAGGTGCCATTTTGGTACACAGGCCCGAGAGCATTATGCATTAACTGGCCAAGTGTCTCCTTTGCATAAGATACCACCCTGTGCTAGTCCATTAATGAATACACACTTCCGTGATCAGAATTCAATGAACGTAGAGAAGTCTAATGTAAATCCTGTTGTGGTTATTCCATGTTGGTTCAGTTACTTATAGAACAACTAACGTAATGCGTAATATGTTCATTTCATGAACACGTGTGGATGATTTAAAAAAACACTTCTCGTGTCAGAAAGGTTTGAGAGCAAAACAGGATGTCCAAATGTGGCACGTCAAACTGGTTCTACATCATATTCCCGGGAAAAGGAATTACAGGAAGTACAACGGTCACTCTAATGAAACATCCAAGATGCTGCTTTGTACTTGTACTTGGCTGTGCTCTTTGTCACGTCTCTGCAGTCTTTCCCATGTTTCTTTATATCCAATCCCCAGTGTGAGAAGTAGCAAGCCTAGGTCCTATACAAATTACACTCGGGGTGCATCCAAAATGGTGTCATATTCTCTTTGTAGAGTTCTACTTCTGGCAAGGCCCCATAGGACTCTGGTCAAAAGCAGTGTACTTTATAAGCAGTAGAGTGCTTTTAGGGACGCGGGAATGTTTCACTTCCTTCGAGGCACAGCTTGAATTGCATGACTAATGACATTTAATTACTGTAGAAGACGATCTCCTCTCTTTATGCAAACTCAAAATAATTTATTCATTTTTTATTTATTTTTTTATGAAAGAGGAACCACATGATACATCCCGAATTCTTTTGTCCCAAAACGGCACCCTATTCCCTATTGGCTCGGGTCAAACGTAGTGAACTACATAGGGAATAGGGTGCCATTTGAAAACACATCCTGACTCATTTCTGCTCATGTCAAGATAGCGTTTAAAACTTTGCTACGTCTCCAACTGTGATGAAGACTACGCTCTAGGATATTAGAGGCATGTACACACCTGATACATCCTGTCGACATTAGAGCACAAAGCTATTGGCATCGCTGACATAATTGTTTTGTTGTTTGGTTTGAAGAGAGGTACTGAATTACGTGGGTTCAACGTCATTCATTCCTAAATGTGTACAGACATGCTGTAATAGTGCTGAATCTGAAATCCAATCAATACGACCATCTAAATCACTGGTTCTCAAACCTGGTCCTGGGGACCCAAAAGGGGGTGCACGTTTTAGTTGTTTTTTTTTGCCCTAGCAACTACACACCTGATTCAAATCAACAACTCCTCATCTGGATTTTTTTTTATTTGAATCAGGTGTGTAGTTGCTAGGGCAAAAAAACAACTAAAACGTGCACCCCCTTTTGGGTCCCCAGGACCAGGTTTGAGAACCAGTGATCTAAATGAACGATCATGATTATAATCAACAAATGAACAATACAGGGAAGGTCAGTTCGTATGCTATTTGCACATATCAGTCTTTCAATGAACCGCTGAACTTTAGGACAACAGGAACTGTTAGTGAGTTACAGCCGTTGCTGAACTCCAGCGTGTCGTCCTGATAGTTACATAACCCTATCATCCTGATAGTTACATAACCCTATCATCCTGATAGTTACATAACCCTGTCATCCTGATAGTTACATAACCCTGTCATCCTGATAGTGATGTACCCTGTCATCCTGATAGTTACATAACCCTGTCATCCTGATAGTTACATAACCCTATCATCCTGATAGTTACATAACCCTGTCATCCTGATAGTTACATAACCCTGTCATCCTGATAGTTACATAACCCTGTCATCCTGATAGTTACATAACCCTGTCATCCTGATAGTTACATAACCCTATCATCCTGATAGTTACATAACCCTGTCATCCTGATAGTTACATAACCCTGTCATCCTGATAGTTACATAACCCTGTCATCCTGATAGTTACATAACCCTGTCATCCTGATAGTTACATAACCCTGTCATCCTGATAGTTACATAACCCTGTCATCCTGATAGTTACATAACCCTATCATCCTGATAGTTACATAACCCTGTCATCCTGATAGTTACATAACCCTGTCATCCTGATAGTTACATAACCCTGTCATCCTGATAGTTACATAACCCTGTCATCCTGATAGTTACATAACCCTGTCATCCTGATAGTTACATAACCCTGTCATCCTGATAGTTACATAACCCTGTCATCCTGATAGTTACATAACCCTGTCATCCTGATAGTTACATAACCCTGTCATCCTGATAGTTACATAACCCTGTCATCCTGATAGTTACATAACCCTGTCATCCTGATAGTTACATAACCCTGTCATCCTGATAGTTACATAACCCTATCATCCTGATAGTTACATAACCCTGTCATCCTGATAGTTACATAACCCTGTCATCCTGATAGTTACATAACCCTGTCATCCTGATAGTTACATAACCCTGTCATCCTGATAGTTACATAACCCTGTCATCCTGATAGTTACATAACCCTGTCATCCTGATAGTTACATAACCCTGTCATCCTGATAGTTACATAACCCTATCATCCTGATAGTTACATAACCCTGTCATCCTGATAGTTACATAACCCTGTCATCCTGATAGTTACATAACCCTATCATCCTGATAGTTACATAACCCTGTCATCCTGATAGTTACATATCCCTGTCATCCTGATAGTTACATAACCCTGTCATCCTGATAGTTACATAACCCTGTCATCCTGATAGTTACATAACCCTGTCATCCTGATAGTTACATAACCTTATCATCCTGATAGTTACATAACCCTGTCATCCTGACAATTACATAACCCTGTCATCCTGATAGTTACATAACCCTGTCATCCTGATAGTTACATAACCCTGTCATCCTGATAGTTACATAACCCTGTCATCCTGATAGTTACATAACCCTGTCATCCTGATAGTTACATAACCCTGTCATCCTGATAGTAATGTACCCTGTTATCCTGATAGTGATGTACCCTGTCATCCTGATAGTTACATAACCCTGTCATCCTGATAGTTACATAACCCTGTCATCATGATAGTATGAAGACATTACCTTATACTACAGTATGAAGACATTACCTTATACTACAGTATGAAGACATTACCTTATACTACAGTATGAAGACATTACCTTATACTACAGTATGAAGACATTACCTTATATTACAGTATGAAGACATTACCTTATACTACAGTATGAAGATATTACCTTATACTACAGTGTGAAGACATTACCTTATACTACAGTATGAAGATATTACCTTATGTTGAGTAGTATGAAGACATTAGTATGAAGACATTACCTTATACTACAGTATGAAGATATTACCTTATATTTAGTAGTATGAAGACATTACCTTATATTACAGTATGAAGACATTACCTTATACTACAGTATGAAGATATTACCTTATACTACAGTATGAAGATATTACCTTATATTTAGTAGTATGAAGACATTACCTTATACTACAGTATGAAGGCATTACCTTATACTACAGTATGAAGATATTACCTTATATTTAGTAGTATGAAGACATTACCTTATACTACAGTATGAAGATATTACCTTATACTACAGTATGAAGACATTACATTATACTACAGTATATAATGAAGACATGACCTTATACTACAGTATATAATGAAGGCATTACCTTATACTACAGTATGAAGATATTACCTTATACTACAGTATGAAGACATTACCTTATATTACAGTATGAAGACATTACCTTATATTACAGTATGAAGACATTACCTTATACTACAGTATGAAGACATTACCTTATATTACAGTATGAAGACATTACCTTATACTACAGTATGAAGACATTACCTTATACTACAGTATGAAGACATTACCTTATACTACAGTATGAAGACATTACCTTATATTACAGTATGAAGACATTAACTTATACTACAGTATGAAGACATTACCTGTTACTACAGTATGAAGACATTAGTATGAAGATAATACCTTATACTACAGTATGAAGACATTACCTTATATTACAGTATGAAGACATTACCTGTTACTACAGTATGAAGACATTTGTATGAAGATATTACCTTATACTACAGTATGAAGACATTACCTTATACTACAGTATGAAGACATTACCTTATACTACAGTATGAAGATATTACCTTATACTACAGTATGAAGACATTACATTATACTACAGTATATAATGAAGACATGACCTTATACTACAGTATATAATGAAGGCATTACCTTATACTACAGTATGAAGATATTACCTTATACTACAGTATGAAGACATTACCTTATATTACAGTATGAAGACATTACCTTATATTACAGTATGAAGACATTACCTTATACTACAGTATGAAGACATTACCTTATATTACAGTATGAAGACATTACCTTATACTACAGTATGAAGCCATTACCTTATACTACAGTATGAAGACATTACCTTATACTACAGTATGAAGACATTACCTTATATTACAGTATGAAGACATTAACTTATACTACAGTATGAAGACATTACCTGTTACTACAGTATGAAGACATTAGTATGAAGATAATACCTTATACTACAGTATGAAGACATTACCTTATATTACAGTATGAAGACATTACCTGTTACTACAGTATGAAGACATTTGTATGAAGATATTACCTTATACTACAGTATGAAGACATTACCTTATACTACAGTATGAAGACATTACCTTATACTACAGTATGAAGGCATTACCTTATACTACAGTATGAAGACATTACCTTATACTACAGTATGAAGACATTACCTTATACTACAGTATGAAGACATTACCTTATACTACAGTATGAAGACATTACCTGTTACTACAGTATGAAGACATTACCTTATACTACAGTATGAAGACATTACCTTATACTACAGTATGAAGACATTACCTTATACTACAGTATGAAGACATTACCTGTTACTACAGTATGAAGACATTACCTTATACTACAGTATGAATACATTACCTTATACTACAGTATGAAGACATTACCTTATACTACAGTATGAAGACATTGCCTTATACTATAGTGTATAATGAAGACATTTGAGAACCATAAATACTGTAATGCATTCTCCGTATCGTTGTGTAACGTGGAGGCCTACCTGACCCTATCTTGTGCTGCTGCGTGTAGCCTAATTAAAGTGGCCTATTTATTCATTTTCAACTTCATATTAGTTTGTGTCAGCAACAGCGCTTCTTGACATTCACGCTGAGATTAAATTATTACGTTGCTTGTTTTTCTTCGAAACGACTGCTTAGATTGTGAAAAAAAGGAGAAAAGAAAGTGTACCGCAACTCACCTGGTTGAGTCTCGTGACATGCTTCTGGGTGTTCTAGGGTGCTCCCATGTCTCATTCACCTATAGACCACATTATTCATTACCATAACCTATAGACTTCATTATTCACCACCAAAACCTCCCATGTCCCATGTCACTGGGCCTACTTTAGCCCTATGTATTTGTGTACCGGTAGGCTACTGCGCGAAGTGTTGTTTGGGATAGTACATTTTGAAATGTCAGTGACATATTATGTTTTGTCCTAATTAAAAATGCGTTGCGGTGTAGTATTTTCAAATGCCATTATATTTGTTGATGTAAAATACATTTTTATTTTATCCTGTTTTGAGTATTTTTTATTTTTTTTTACACCATTTCCTGTTTCAGAAGGACAAAATGGGACAAAACTTACAGACTACATTATTCATTACCATAACCTATAGACTCCATTATTCATCACCATAACCTGTAGACTCCATTATTAATTACCATAACCTGTAGACTTCATTATTCATCACCATAACCTGTAGACTCCATTATTAATTACCATAACCTATAGACTTCATTATTCATCACCATAACCTGTAGACTCCATTATTCATTACCATAACCTATAGACTCCATTATTCATCACCATAACCTGTAGACTCCATTATTAATTACCATAACCTGTAGACTTCATTATTCATTACCATAACCTGTAGACTCCATTATTCATTACCATAACCTATAGACTCCATTATTCATTACCATAACCTATAGACTCCATTATTCATTACCATAACCTATAGACTACATTATTCATTACCATAACCTATAGACTCCATTATTCATCACCATAACCTGTAGACTCCATTATTAATTACCATAACCTGTAGACTTCATTATTCATCACCATAACCTGTAGACTCCATTATTAATTACCATAACCTATAGACTTCATTATTCATCACCATAACCTGTAGACTCCATTATTCATTACCATAACCTATAGACTCCATTATTCATCACCATAACCTGTAGACTCCATTATTAATTACCATAACCTGTAGACTTCATTATTCATTACCATAACCTGTAGACTCCATTATTCATTACCATAACCTATAGACTCCATTATTCATTACCATAACCTATAGACTCCATTATTCATTACCATAACCTATAGACTCCATTATTCATTACCATAACCTATAGACTCCATTATTCATTACCATAACCTATAGACTCCATTATTCATTACCATAACCTATAGACTCCATTATTCATTACCATAACCTGTAGACTCCATTATTCATTACCATATCCTGTAGACTCCATTATTCATTACCATATCCTGTAGACTCCATTATTCATTACCATAACCCATAGTCTAAATTGTTCATCACCATAAATGTCACGTTCTGACCTTAGTTCCTTTTTTATGTCTCTATTTTAGTTTGGTCAGGGCGTGAGTTGGGGTGGGCAATCTATGTTTTGTGTTCTATGTTTTCTAGTTCTATGTGCTTGGCCTGGTACGGTTCCCAATCAGAGGCAGCTGTCAATCGTAGTCTCTGATTGGGAACCATACCAGTCCAAACACGGTTCCCAATCAGAGTCATCTGTCTATCGTTGTCTCTGATTGAGAACCATACTTAGGCAGCCTGTTTTTCCACTATGGGTTGTGGGTAGTTATTTTCTGTTTTGTGTTGTTGCACCTTACAGGAGGACTGTTTCGTTTTCGTTTCACTCTCTTTGTTATTTTGTTTAGTGTTTCTGTTCAAATAAAATTACGAACACTTATCACGCTGCATGTTGGTCCGGTCCTTCCTACTCCTCCTCAGAAGAGGAAGAAAGCCATCACTATAACCTATAGACTCCATTATTAATTACCATAACCTATAGACTTCATTATTCATTACCATAACCTGTAGGCTACATTATTCATCACCATAACATATAGACTCGGTTATCACCATAACCTATAGACTTCATTATTCATTACCATAACCTATAGACTTCATTATTCATTACCATAACCTATAGACTTCATTATTCATCACCATATCCTATAGACTTCATTATTCATCACCATAACCTATAGACTCCATTATACATTACCATAACCTATAGACTCCATTATTCATCACCATAACCTATAGACTCGGTTATCACCATAACCTGTAGACTTCATTATTCATTACCATAACCTATTGACTCCATTATTCATCACCATAACCTGTAGACTTCATTATTAATTACCATAACCTATAGACATCATTATTAATTACCATAACCTATAGACTCCATTATTCATCACCATAACCTATAGACTCGGTTATCACCATAACCTGTAGACTTCATTATTAATTACCATAACCTGTGTATTCCTAACTGCCTCCCCTTTGTTTTTTAATGAATAGACTAATTACAGTAAATTGAAACTGTTTTGTCTGCTCTTTTCTGTATTCGTCAATGTGCCTCAATGGAAAAACGATGAACTCATACGACACATTGATCCGATCATAAGGTCTTTCTTTTTTTTTGCCCAATCAGCCTCCTCCCTTCAGTCGATCCAAGGTTTGTTGGATAGGCCGACACTTTCTTTGTGACAGGAAGGTCGATTAAATCACGTTTGTTTTGTTTAATGTTGGTTATATGTTTGTTAAATGTTTCCAGTTGATTGTTATTTTACACGTCTACAATCTACAAGAAGACGCAGGTGTATCAGAACCAACCAATACACCCTGTATTATCAACGCACGCACGCGCGCACATGCACGCACGCACGCACGCACGCACGCACACACACACACACACACACACACACACACACACACACACACACACATGGTTAGAGTGTTCGGCCAGTAACTGAAAGGTTGCTAGTTCAAATACCTGAGCTGACAAGGTGAAACATCTGTCGAAGTGTCCTTGAGCAAGGCTCTTAACCCTAACCTTGAGCAAGGCTCTTAACCCTAACCTTGAGCAAGGCTCTTAACCTTAACCTTGAGCAAGGCTCTTAACCCTAACCTTGAGCAAGGCTCTTAACCCTAACCTTGAGCAAGGCTCTTAACCCTAACCTTGAGCAAGGCTCTTAACCCTAACCTTGAGCAAGGCTCTTAACCCTAACCTTGAGCAAGGCTCTTAACCCTAACCTTGAGCAAGGCTCTTAACCCTAACCTTGAGCAAGGCTCTTAACCCTAACCTTGAGCAAGGCTCTTAACCTTAACCTTGAGCAAGGCTCTTAACCCTAACCTTGAGCAAGGCTCTTAACCCTAACCTTGAGCAAGGCTCTTAACCCTAACCTTGAGCAAGGCTCTTAACCCTAACCTTGAGCAAGGCTCTTAACCCTAACCTTGAGCAAGGCTCTTAACCCTAACCTTGAGCAAGGCTCTTAACCCTAATTGCTCCGGAGTTGCCACTGGTAATTGGGGACCCTGGCCGTGACCCTGGCCAGTCTACAGCAGAAGATCCATGTCCATATGAATCAAGATCCATGTCCATATGAATCAAGAACCATGTCCATATGAATCAAGAACCATGTCCATTTTAACCATGTCCTGTATGAATGAAGAACCATGTCCGTATGAATGAAGAACCATGTCCGTATGAATCAAGAACCATATCTATATGAATCAATAACAATTTCCATATGAATGAAGAACCATATCTATATGAATGAAGAACCATTTCCATATGAATCAATAACAATTACCATATGAATGAAGAACCATATCTATATGAATGAAGAACCATTTCCATATGAATCAAGAACCGTATCTATATGAATAAAGAACCATGTCCTTATGAATCAAGTACCATTTCCATATGAATCAAGAAACATTTCCATATGAATCAAGAACCATATCTATATGAATAAAGAACCATGTCCATATGAATCAAGTACCATTTCCATATGAATCAAGAAACATGTCCATATGAATCA
>NC_143037.1:4347500-4365000 GCF_057628025.1 Oncorhynchus mykiss | reverse complement strand
CGAGCCTACCAGACGAGCTAAATCACTTCTATGCTCGCTTCGAGGCAAGCAACACTGAGGCATGCATGAGAGCATCAGCTGTTCCGGACGACTGTGTGATCACGCTCTCCGTAGCCGACGTGAGTAAGACCTTTAAACAGGTCAACATACACAAGGCTGTGGGGTCAAATGGATTACCAGGACAGGTGCTCCAGGCATGTGCTGACCAACTGGCAGGTGTCTTCACTGACATTTTCAACAAGTCCCCTGATTGAGTCGGTAATATCACCATGCTTCAAGCAGACCACATACCATGTGCCCAAGAACACAAAGGCAACCTGCCTAAATGACCACAGACCAGTAGCACTCACGTCCGTAGCCATGAAGTTGCTACTAACAGGTGTCTGTATAGAGCCTTGCTACTAACAGGTGTCTGTATAGAGCCCTGCTACTAACAGGTGTCTGTATAGAGCCTTGCTACTAACAGGTGTCTGTATAGAGCCTTGCTACTAACAGGTGTCTGTATAGAGCCCTGCTACTAACAGGTGTCTGTATAGAGCCTTGCTACTAACAGGTGTCTGTATAGAGCCTTGCTACTAACAGGTGTCTGTATAGAGCCCTGCTACTAACAGGTGTCTGTATAGAGCCCTGCTACTAACAGGTGTCTGTATAGAGCCCTGCTACTAACAGGTGTCTGTATAGAGCCCTGCTACTAACAGGTGTCTGTATAGAGCCCTGCTACTAACAGGTGTCTGTATAGAGCCTTATTACTAACAGGTGTCTGTATAGAGCCCTGCTACTAACAGGTGTCTGTATAGAGCCCTGCTACTAACAGGTGTCTGTATAGAGCCCTGCTACTAACAGGTGTCTGTATAGAGCCCTGCTACTAACAGGTGTCTGTATAGAGCCCTGCTACTAACAGGTGTCTGTATAGAACCTTGCTACTAACAGGTGTCTGTATAGAGCCTTGCTACTAGCAGGTGTCTGTATAGAGCCTTGCTACTAACAGGTGTCTGTATAGAGCCCTGCTACTAACAGGTGTCTGTATAGAGCCCTGCTACTAACAGGTGTCTGTATAGAGCCTTGCTACTAACAGGTGTCTGTATAGAGCCTTGCTACTAACAGGTGTCTGTATAGAGCCCTGCTACTAACAGGTGTCTGTATAGAGCCCTGCTACTAACAGGTGTCTGTATAGAGCCCTGCTACTAACAGGTGTCTGTATAGAGCCCTGCTACTAACAGGTGTCTGTATAGAGCCCTGCTACTAACAGGTGTCTGTATAGAGCCCTGCTACTAACAGGTGTCTGTATAGAGCCCTGCTACTAACAGGTGTCTGTATAGAGCCCTGCTACTAACAGGTGTCTGTATAGAGCCCTGCTACTAACAGGTGTCTGTATAGAGCCCTGCTACTAACAGGTGTCTGTATAGAGCCCTGCTACTAACAGGTGTCTGTATAGAGCCCTGCTACTAACAGGTGTCTGTATAGAGCCCTGCTACTAACAGGTGTCTGTATAGAGCCCTGCTACTAACAGGTGTCTGTATAGAGCCCTGCTACTAACAGGTGTCTGTATAGAGCCCTGCTACTAACAGGTGTCTGTATAGAGCCCTGCTACTAACAGGTGTCTGTATAGAGCCCTGCTACTAACAGGTGTCTGTATAGAGCCTTGCTACTAACAGGTGTCTGTATAGAGCCCTGCTACTAACAGGTGTCTGTATAGAGCCCTGCTACTAACAGGTGTCTGTATAGAGCCTTGCTACTAACAGGTGTCTGTATAGAGCCTTGCTACTAACAGGTGTCTGTATAGAGCCCTGCTACTAACAGGTGTCTGTATAGAGCCCTGCTACTAACAGGTGTCTGTATAGAGCCCTGCTACTAACAGGTGTCTGTATAGAGCCCTGCTACTAACAGGTGTCTGTATAGAGCCTTGCTACTAACAGGTGTCTGTATAGAGCCCTGCTACTAACAGGTGTCTGTATAGAGCCCTGCTACTAACAGGTGTCTGTATAGAGCCCTGCTACTAACAGGTGTCTGTATAGAGCCCTGCTACTAACAGGTGTCTGTATAGAGCCCTGCTACTAACAGGTGTCTGTATAGAGCCCTGCTACTAACAGGTGTCTGTATAGAGCCCTGCTACTAACAGGTGTCTGTATAGAGCCCTGCTACTAACAGGTGTCTGTATAGAGCCTTGCTACTAACAGGTGTCTGTATAGAGCCCTGCTACTAACAGGTGTCTGTATAGAGCCCTGCTACTAACAGGTGTCTGTATAGAGCCCTGCTACTAACAGGTGTCTGTATAGAGCCCTGCTACTAACAGGTGTCTGTATAGAGCCCTGCTACTAACAGGTGTCTGTATAGAGCCCTGCTACTAACAGGTGTCTGTATAGAGCCCTGCTACTAACAGGTGTCTGTATAGAGCCCTGCTACTAACAGGTGTCTGTATAGAGCCCTGCTACTAACAGGTGTCTGTATAGAGCCTTATTACTAACAGGTGTCTGTATAGAGCCCTGCTACTAACAGGTGTCTGTATAGAGCCCTGCTACTAACAGGTGTCTGTATAGAGCCTTGCTACTAACAGGTGTCTGTATAGAGCCCTGCTACTAACAGGTGTCTGTATAGAGCCCTGCTACTAACAGGTGTCTGTATAGAGCCCTGCTACTAACAGGTGTCTGTATAGAGCCTTGCTACTAACAGGTGTCTGTATAGAGCCCTGCTACTAACAGGTGTCTGTATAGAGCCCTGCTACTAACAGGTGTCTGTATAGAGCCCTGCTACTAACAGGTGTCTGTATAGAGCCCTGCTACTAACAGGTGTCTGTATAGAGCCCTGCTACTAACAGGTGTCTGTATAGAGCCCTGCTACTAACAGGTGTCTGTATAGAGCCCTGCTACTAACAGGTGTCTGTATAGAGCCCTGCTACTAACAGGTGTCTGTATAGAGCCCTGCTACTAACAGGTGTCTGTATAGAGCCCTGCTACTAACAGGTGTCTGTATAGAGCCCTGCTACTAACAGGTGTCTGTATAGAGCCTTGCTACTAACAGGTGTCTGTATAGAGCCTTGCTACTAACAGGTGTCTGTATAGAGCCCTGCTACTAACAGGTGTCTGTATAGAGCCTTGCTACTAACAGGTGTCTGTATAGAGCCCTGCTACTAACAGGTGTCTGTATAGAGCCCTGCTACTAACAGGTGTCTGTATAGAGCCCTGCTACTAACAGGTGTCTGTATAGAGCCCTGCTACTATTTTTTTCAAATATCTTTCTACTGTTGTTTTATTTCTTTACTTACCTACACACACACACACACACACATTTTTTTTCTCCCACGCACTGGTTAGAGGTTAAGGTTAGTAAATATTTTCTCAACACATTTTCTTAACTGCATTGTTGGTTAGGGGCTCGTAAGTCAGCATTTCACTGTAAGGTCTACCTACACCTGTTGTATTCAGCATTTCACTGTAAGGTCTACTACACCTGTTGTATTCAGCATTTCACTGTGAGGTCTACTACACCTGTTGTATTCAGCATTTCACTGTAAGGTCTACTACACCTGTTGTATTCAGCATTTAACTGTAAGGTCTACTACACCTGTTGTATTCAGCATTTCACTGTAAGGTCTACCTACACCTGTTGTATTCAGCATTTCACTGTAAGGTCTACTACACCTGTTGTATTCAGCATTTAACTGTGAGGTCTACTACACATGTTGTATTCAGCATTTAACTGTGAGGTCTACTACACCTGTTGTATTCAGCATTTAACTGTGAGGTCTACTACACCTGTTGTATTCAGCATTTAACTGTGAGGTCTACTACACCTGTTGTATTCAGCATTTCACTGTAAGGTCTACTACACCTGTTGTATTCAGCATTTCACTGTAAGGTCTACTACACCTGTTGTATTCAGCATTTCACTGTAAGGTCTACTACACCTGTTGTATTCAGCATTTCACTGTAAGGTCTACTACACCTGTTGTATTCAGCATTTCACTGTAAGGTCTACTACACCTGTTGTATTCAGCATTTCACTGTGAGGTCTACTACACCTGTTGTAGTCAGCATTTCACTGTGAGGTCTACTACACCTGTTGTATTCAGCATTTCACTGTAAGGTCTACTACACCTGTTGTATTCAGCATTTCACTGTAAGGTCTACTACACCTGTTGTATTCAGCATTTCACTGTGAGGTCTACTACACCTGTTGTATTCAGCATTTCACTGTAAGGTCTACTACACCTGTTGTATTCAGCATTTCACTGTAAGGTCTACTACACCTGTTGTATTCAGCATTTCACTGTAAGGTCTACTACACCTGTTGTATTCAGCATTTCACTGTAAGGTCTACTACACCTGTTGTATTCAGCATTTCACTGTAAGGTCTACTACACCTGTTGTATTCAGCATTTCACTGTGAGGTCTACTACACCTGTTGTATTCAGCATTTCACTGTGAGGTCTACTACACCTGTTGTATTCAGCATTTCACTGTAAGGTCTACTACACCTGTTGTATTCAGCATTTCACTGTAAGGTCTACTACACCTGTTGTATTCAGCATTTCACTGTGAGGTCTACTACACCTGTTGTATTCAGCATTTCACTGGGAGGTCTACTACACCTGTTGTATTCAGCATTTCACTGTAAGGTCTACTACACCTGTTGTATTCAGCATTTCACTGTAAGGTCTACTACACCTGTTGTATTCATCATTTCACTGGGAGGTCTACTACACCTGTTGTATTCAGCATTTCACTGTCAGGTCTACTACACCTGTTGTATTCAGCATTTCACTGGGAGGTCTACTACACCTGTTGTATTCATCATTTCACTGGGACGTCTACTACACCTGTTGTATTCAGCATTTCACTGTAAGGTCTACTACACCTGTTGTATTCAGCATTTCACTGTGAGGTCTACTACACCTGTTGTATTCAGCATTTCACTGGGAGGTCTACTACACCTGTTGTATTCAGCATTTCACTGGGAGGTCTACTACACCTGTTGTATTCAGCATTTCACTGGGAGGTCTACTACACCTGTTGTATTCAGCATTTCACTGTGAGGTCTACTACACCTGTTGTATTCAGCATTTCACTGTAAGGTCTACTACACCTGTTGTATTCAGCATTTCACTGTAAGGTCTACTACACCTGTTGTATTCAGCATTTCACTGTAAGGTCTACTACACCTGTTGTATTCAGCATTTCACTGTAAGGTCTACTACACCTGTTGTATTCAGCATTACACTGTGAGGTCTACTACACCTGTTGTATTCAGCATTTCACTGTAAGGTCTACTACACCTGCTGTATTCAGCATTTCACTGTAAGGTCTACTACACCTGTTGTATTCAGCATTTCACTGTAAGGTCTACTACACCTGTTGTATTCAGCATTTCACTGTAAGGTCTACTACACCTGTTGTATTCAGCATTTCACTGTAAGGTCTACTACACCTGTTGTATTCAGCATTTCACTGTGAGGTCTACTACACCTGTTGTATTCAGCATTTCACTGTAAGGTCTACTACACCTGTTGTATTCGGCATTTCACTGTGAGGTCTACTACACCTGTTGTATTCAGCATTTCACTGTGAGGTCTACTACACCTGTTGTATTCAGCATTTCACTGTAAGGTCTACTACACCTGTTGTATTCAGCATTTCACTGTAAGGTCTACTACACCTGTTGTATTCAGCATTTCACTGTGAGGTCTACTACACCTGTTGTATTCATCATTTCACTGTGAGGTCTACTACACCTGTTGTATTCAGTATTTCACTGTAAGGTCTACTACACCTGTTGTATTCAGCATTTCACTGTAAGGTCTACTACACCTGTTGTATTCATCATTTCACTGTGAGGTCTACTACACCTGTTGTATTCAGCATTTCACTGTAAGGTCTACTACACCTGTTGTATTCAGCATTTCACTGTAAGGTCTACTACACCTGTTGTATTCAGCATTTCACTGGGAGGTCTACTACACCTGTTGTATTCAGCATTTCACTGTAAGGTCTACTACACCTGTTGTATTCAGCATTTCACTGTAAGGTCTACTACACCTGTTGTATTCATCATTTCACTGGGAGGTCTACTACACCTGTTGTATTCAGCATTTCACTGTCAGGTCTACTACACCTGTTGTATTCAGCATTTCACTGGGAGGTCTACTACACCTGTTGTATTCATCATTTCACTGGGAGGTCTACTACACCTGTTGTATTCAGCATTTCACTGTAAGGTCTACTACACCTGTTGTATTCAGCATTTCACTGTGAGGTCTACTACACCTGTTGTATTCAGCATTTCACTGGGAGGTCTACTACACCTGTTGTATTCAGCATTTCACTGTGAGGTCTACTACACCTGTTGTATTCAGCATTTCACTGGGAGGTCTACTACACCTGTTGTATTCAGCATTTCACTGTAAGGTCTACTACACCTGTTGTATTCAGCATTTCACTGTAAGGTCTACTACACCTGTTGTATTCATCATTTCACTGGGAGGTCTACTACACCTGTTGTATTCAGCATTTCACTGTCAGGTCTACTACACCTGTTGTATTCAGCATTTCACTGTGAGGTCTACTACACCTGTTGTATTCAGCATTTCACTGTAAGGTCTACTACACCTGTTGTATTCAGCATTTCACTGTAAGGTCTACTACACCTGTTGTATTCAGCATTTCACTGTAAGGTCTACTACACCTGTTGTATTCAGCATTTCACTGTGAGGTCTACTACACCTGTTGTATTCAGCATTTAACTGTAAGGTCTACTACACCTGTTGTTTTCAGCATTTCACTGTAAGGTCTACTACACCTGTTGTATTCAGCATTTCACTGTAAGGTCTACTACACCTGTTGTATTCAGCATTTCACTGTGAGGTCTACCTACACCTGTTGTATTCAGCATTTCACTGTGAGGTCTACTACACCTGTTGTATTCAGCATTTAACTGTAAGGTCTACTACACCTGTTGTTTTCAGCATTTCACTGTAAGGTCTACTACACCTGTTGTATTCAGCATTTAACTGTAAGGTCTACTACACCTGTTGTATTCAGCATTTCACTGTGAGGTCTACTACACCTGTTGTATTCAGCATTTAACTGTAATGTCTACTACACCTGTTGTATTCAGCATTTCACTGTAAGGTCTACTACACCTGTTGCATTCAGCATTTCACTGTAAGGTCTACTACACCTGTTGTATTCAGCATTTCACTGTAAGGTCTACTACACCTGTTGTATTCAGCATTTAACTGTGAGGTCTACTACACCTGTTGTATTCAGCATTTCACTGTGAGGTCTACTACACCTGTTGTATTCAGCATTTCACTGTAAGGTCTACTACACCTGTTGTATTCAGCATTTAACTGTGAGGTCTACTACACCTGTTGTATTCAGCATTTAACTGTGAGGTCTACTACACCTGTTGTATTCAGCATTTCACTGTAAGGTCTACTACACCTGTTGTATTCAGCATTTCACTGTGAGGTCTACTACACCTGTTGTATTCAGCATTTAACTGTAAGGTCTACTACACCTGTTGTATTCAGCATTTCACTGTGAGGTCTACTACACCTGTTGTATTCAGCATTTCACTGTAAGGTCTACTACACCTGTTGTATTCAGCATTTCACTGTGAGGTCTACTACACCTGTTGTATTCAGCATTTCACTGGGAGGTCTACTACACCTGTTGTATTCAGCATTTCACTGTAAGGTCTACTACACCTGTTGTATTCAGCATTTCACTGTAAGGTCTACTACACCTGTTGTATTCATCATTTCACTGGGAGGTCTACTACACCTGTTGTATTCAGCATTTCACTGTCAGGTCTACTACACCTGTTGTATTCAGCATTTCACTGGGAGGTCTACTACACCTGTTGTATTCATCATTTCACTGGGAGGTCTACTACACCTGTTGTATTCAGCATTTCACTGTAAGGTCTACTACACCTGTTGTATTCAGCATTTCACTGTAAGGTCTACTACACCTGTTGTATTCAGCATTTCACTGTAAGGTCTACTACACCTGTTGTATTCATCATTTCACTGTGAGGTCTACTACACCTGTTGTATTCAGCATTTCACTGTAAGGTCTACTACACCTGTTGTATTCAGCATTTCACTGTGAGGTCTACTACACCTGTTGTATTCAGCATTTCACTGTAAGGTCTACTACACCTGTTGTATTCAGCATTTCACTGTGAGGTCTACTACACCTGTTGTATTCAGCATTTCACTGTAAGGTCTACTACACCTGTTGTATTCAGCATTTCACTGTAAGGTCTACTACACCTGTTGTATTCATCATTTCACTGTGAGGTCTACTACACCTGTTGTATTCAGCATTTCACTGTAAGGTCTACTACACCTGTTGTATTCAGCATTTCACTGTAAGGTCTACTACACCTGTTGTATTCAGCATTTCACTGTGAGGTCTACTACACCTGTTGTATTCAGCATTTCACTGTAAGGTCTACTACACCTGTTGTATTCAGCATTTCACTGTGAGGTCTACTACACCTGTTGTATTCAGCATTTCACTGTAAGGTCTACTACACCTGTTGTATTCAGCATTTCACTGTAAGGTCTACTACACCTGTTGTATTCAGCATTTCACTGTAAGGTCTACTACACCTGTTGTATTCAGCATTTCACTGTGAGGTCTACTACACCTGTTGTATTCAGCATTTAACTGTAAGGTCTACTACACCTGTTGTTTTCAGCATTTCACTGTAAGGTCTACTACACCTGTTGTATTCAGCATTTCACTGTAAGGTCTACTACACCTGTTGTATTCAGCATTTCACTGTGAGGTCTACCTACACCTGTTGTATTCAGCATTTCACTGTGAGGTCTACTACACCTGTTGTATTCAGCATTTAACTGTAAGGTCTACTACACCTGTTGTTTTCAGCATTTCACTGTAAGGTCTACTACACCTGTTGTATTCAGCATTTAACTGTAAGGTCTACTACACCTGTTGTATTCAGCATTTCACTGTGAGGTCTACTACACCTGTTGTATTCAGCATTTCACTGTAAGGTCTACTACACCTGTTGTATTCAGCATTTCACTGTAAGGTCTACTACACCTGTTGCATTCAGCATTTCACTGTAAGGTCTACTACACCTGTTGTATTCAGCATTTCACTGTAAGGTCTACTACACCTGTTGTATTCAGCATTTAACTGTGAGGTCTACTACACCTGTTGTATTCAGCATTTCACTGTGAGGTCTACTACACCTGTTGTATTCAGCATTTCACTGTAAGGTCTACTACACCTGTTGTATTCAGCATTTAACTGTGAGGTCTACTACACCTGTTGTATTCAGCATTTAACTGTGAGGTCTACTACACCTGTTGTATTCAGCATTTCACTGTAAGGTCTACTACACCTGTTGTATTCAGCATTTCACTGTGAGGTCTACTACACCTGTTGTATTCAGCATTTAACTGTAAGGTCTACTACACCTGTTGTATTCAGCATTTCACTGTGAGGTCTACTACACCTGTTGTATTCAGCATTTCACTGTAAGGTCTACTACACCTGTTGTATTCGGCGCACGTGACAAATAAACTTTGATTTGATTTGATTTGATCACTCCCTAGCTGTCTTTCTATCTCTCCCTAGCTGTCTTTCTATCTCTCCCTAGCTGTCTTTCTATCTCTCCCTAGCTGTCTCTCCCTCCCTCCCTCTCCCCTCTCTCTCTCTCTCTCTCTCTCTCTCTCTCTTCCCCTCCCCCTCCTCTCCTATTCTCCCTGGTTCTCCACCCACCTCCCCTCCTCTCTATCTCTCCCTAGATGTTTCTCCCCCTCCTCCTCCTCTCATATTATCCCTGGTTCTCTCCCTCCCTCTCCTCTCTCTCTCTCCCCCTCCTCTCCTATTCTCCCTAGTTCTCTCTCTCCCCTCCCCTCCCCCTCCTCTCTATCTCTCCCTAGCTGTCTATCTCCCTCCCCCTCCTCTCTCTCTCCCCAGTTCTCTGTCCCCCCCCCTCCTCTCTCTCTCTCTCTCTCTCACTCTCTCCCCCTCCCCCTCCTCTCCTATTCTCCCTGGTTCTCTCTCCCCCCTCCTCTCCCCTCTATCTCTCCCTAGCTGTCTCTCCCTCCCTCTCTCTCTCCTCTCTCTCTCTCTCTCTCTCTCTCTCCCTCCCCTTCCTCCCCTATTCTCCCTGGTTCTCTCTCCCCCTCCCTCTCCTCTTCTCTCTCTCTCTCCCCCTCCTCTCATATTCTCCCTAGTTTTCTCTCTCCCCTCCCCTCCCTCTCCTCTCTATCTCTCCCTAGATGTTTGTCCCCCTCCCCCTCCTCTCTATCTCTTCCTAGCTGTCTCTTCCCCCCCTCCTCTCTATCTCTTCCTAGCTGTCTCTCTCCCTCAACCTACTCTCTATCTATTCCTAGCTGTCTCTGCCCCCCCTCCTCTCTATCTTTCCCTAACTGTCTCTCTTCCTCCCCCTCCTCTCTCTCTCCCTAGTTCTCTCTCTCCCCTCCCATCCTCTCTCTCTCCCTAACTGTCTCGCTCCCTCCCCCTCCTCTCTATCTTTCCCTAGCTGTTTCTCTCCCTCCCCCTCCTCGCTATCTCTCCCTAGCTGTCTCTCTCCCCCCTCCTCTCTATCTCTCCCTAACTGTCTCTCTCCCTCCCCCTCCTCTCTATCTCTCCCTAGCTGTCTCTCTCCCTCTCCCTCCTCTCTATCTCTCACTAACTGTCTCTCTCCCCCCTCTTCTCTATCTCTTCCTAGCTGTCTCCCCCTCCTCTCTATCTCTCCCTAGCTGTCTCTCCCCCCCTCTTCTCTATCTCTTCCTAGCTGTCTCCCCCCTCCTCTCTATCTCTCCCTAGCTGTCTCTCCCCCCCTCCACTCTGTCTCTCCCTAACTGTCTCTTTCAATCCCCCTCCTCTCTCTCTCCCTAGTTCTCTCTCTCTCCCTTCCCCTCCCCTCCTCTCTATCTCTACCTAACTGTCTCTCTCCCCTCCCCTCCCCCTCCTCTCTATCTCTCCCTAGTTCTCTCGCTCCCCTCCCCTCCTCTCTATCTCTCCCTGACTGTCTCTCTCCCTCCCCCTCCTCTCTATCTCTCCCTAGCGGTCTATCTCCCTCCCCCTCCTCTCTATCTCTCCCTAGTTCTCTCTCTCACTCCCCCTCCTCTTTCTCTCTCCCCTCCTCTCCCCCTCCTCTTTCTCTCTCCCCTCCTCTCCCCCTCCTCTCTCTCTCTCCCCTCCCCCTGCTCTCTCTCTCCCTAGTTCTCTCTCTCTCTCTCCCCTCCCCTCCCCCTCCTCTCTATCTTTACCTAACTGTCTCTCTCCCCTCCCCTCCCCCTCCTCTCTATCTCTCCCTAGCGGTCTCTCTCCCTCCCCCTCCTCTCTATCTCTCCCTAGTTCTCTCTCTCTGTCCCCCTCCTCTTTCTCTCTCCCCTCCCCCTCCTCTCTCTCTCTCTCTCTCTCTCTCTCTCTCTCTCTCCCCTCACCCTCCTCTCTCTCTCCCTAGTTCTCTCTCTCCCCTCCCCTCCCCCTCGTCTCTATCTCTCCCTAACTGTCTCTCTCCCCTCCCCTCCCCCTCCTCTCTATCTCTCCATTAACTGTCTCTCTTCCGCCCCCTCCTCTCTATCTCTCCCTAGCTGTCTCTCTCACTCCCCCTCCTCTCAATCTTTCCCTAGCTGTCTATCTCCCTCCCCCTCCTCTCTATCTCTCCCTAACTGTCTCTCTCCATCCCCCTCCTCTCTATCTCTCCCTAACTGTCTCTCTCCCACCATCTCCTCTCTATCTCTCCATAGCTGTCTCTCTCTCCCTCCCCCTCCTCTCTCTCTCTCTCCCCCTCCTCTCCTATTCTCCCTAGTTCTCTCTCTCCCCTCCCCTCCCCCTCCTCTCTATCTCTACCTAGCTGTCTATCTCCCTCCCCCTCCTCTCTCTCTCCCTAGTTCTCTCTCTCCCCTCCCCCTCCTCTCTCTCTCTCTCTCTCTCTCTCTCTCTCTCACTCCCTCCCCCTCCTCTCCTATTCTCCCTGGTTCTCTCTCCCCCCTCCTCTCCTCTCTATCTCTCCCTAGCTGTCTCTCCCTCCCTCTCTCTCTCTCTCTCTCTCCCTCCCCTTCCTCCCCTATTCTCCCTGGTTCTCTCTCCCCCTCCCTCTCCTCTCCTCTCTCTCTCTCCCCCTCCTCTCATATTCTCCCTAGTTTTCGCTTTCCCCTCCCCTCCCTCTCCTCTCTACCTCTCCCTAGATGTTTGTCCCCCTCACCCTCCTCTCTATCTCTTTCTAGCTGCCCCTCCTCTATATCTCTCCCTAGCTGTATCTTCCCCCTCTTCTCTATCTCATCCTAGCTGTCTCTCTCCCTCCCCCTCCTCTCTATTTCTTCCTAGCTGTCTCTTCCCCCCTCCTCTCTATCTCTTCCTAGCTGTCCCCCCCTCTTCTCTATCTCTTTCTAGCTGTCTCCCCCTCCTCTCTATCTCTCCCTAGCTGTCTCTCCCCCCTCCTCTCTGTCTCTCCCTAACTGTCTCATTCCCTCCCCCTCCTCTATCTCTCCCTAGTTCTCTCTCTCCCTCCCCCTCCTCTACATCTCTCCCCTCTCCCTCCTCTCTATCTCCATAGTTCTCTCTCTCTCCCTTCCCCTCCCCCTCTCTATCT
The DNA here is from genome assembly GCF_057628025.1 of Oncorhynchus mykiss. Lineage (NCBI taxonomy): Eukaryota > Metazoa > Chordata > Actinopteri > Salmoniformes > Salmonidae > Oncorhynchus > Oncorhynchus mykiss. The sequence continues at coordinate 4,352,412 of NC_143037.1, read as the reverse complement.
CTACCTAACTGTCTCTTTCCCTTCCCCCTCCTCTCCATCTCTCCCTAGTTCTCTCTCCCCTCCCCTCCTCTCTATCTCTCCCTAACTGTCTCTCTCCCTCCCCCTTCTCTCCATCTCTCCCTAGTTCTCTCTCCCCTCCCCTCCTCTCTATCTCTCCCTAACTGTCTCTCTCCCTCCCCCTTCTCTCTATCTCTCCCTAGTTCTCTCTCTCCCTCCCCCTCCTCTTTGTCTCTCCCCTCCCGTCCCCCTCCTCTCTCTCTCTCTCTCCCCTCCCCCTGCTCTCTCTCTCCCTAGTTCTCTATCTCTCTCCCCTCCCCTCCCCCTCCTCTCTATCTCTACCTAACTGTCTCTCTCCCTCCCCCTCCTCCCTATCTCTCCCTAACTGTGTCTCTCCCTCCCCCTCCTCTCTATCTCTCCCCAACGGTCTCTCTCCCTCCACCTCCTCTCTATCTCTCCCTAGCTGTCTCTCCCTCCCCCCCTCTCTCTCTCCCTAGTTCTCTCTCTCCCCCCTCCTCTCTCTCTCTCCCCTCCCCTCCCACTCATCTCTATCTCTCCCTAGCTGTCTCTTTCCCTCCCCCTCCTCTCCATCTCTCCCTAACTGTCTCTCTCCCTCCCCCTCCTCTCTATCTCTCCCCAACTGTCTCTCTCCCTCCACCTCCTCTCTATCTCTCCCTAGCTGTCTCTCCCTCCCCCTCCTCTCTCTCTTCCTAGTTCTCTTTCCCCCCCCTCCTCTCGCTCTCTCCCCCCCTCCCCCTCTTCTCTATCTCTTCCTAGCTGTCTCCCCCCCTCTCTATCTCTCCCTAGCTGTCTCTCCCCCCCTCTTCTCTATCTCTTCCTAGCTGTCTCCCCCTCCTCTCTATCTCTCCCTAGCTGTCTCTCCCCCCTCCTCTCTGTCTCTCCCTAACTGTCTCTTTCCCTCCCCCTCCTCTATCTCTCCCTAGTTCTCTCTCTCCCTCCCCCTCCTCTCTATCTCTCCCTCCCCCTCCTTTCTATCTCCCTAGTTCTCTCTCTCTCCCTTCCCCTCCCCCTCTCTATCTCTACCTAACTGTCTCTTTCCCTTCCCCCTCCACTCTATCTCTCCCTAGTTCTCTCTCTCCCCTCCCCTCCTCTCTATCTCTCCCTAACTGTCTCTCTCCCTCCCCCTCCTCTCTATCTCTCCCTAGTTCTCTCTCTCGATCCCCCTCCTCTTTCTCTCTCCACTCCCGTCCCCCTCCTCTCTCTCTCTCTCTCCCCTCCCCCTGCTCTCTCTCTCCCTAGTTCTCTCTCTCTCTCCCCTCCCCTCCCCCTCCTCTCTATCTCTACCTAACTGTCTCTCTCCCCTCCCCTCCCCCTCCTCTCTATCTCTCCCTAGCGGTCTCTCCCTCCCCCTCCTCTCTATCTCTCCCTAGTTCTCACTCTCCCTCCCCCTCCTCTTTCTCTCTCCTCTCCCCTCCCCCTCCTCTCTCTCTCTCTCTCTCTCTCCCCTCACCCTCCTCTCGCTCTCCCTAGTTATCTCTCTCCCCTCCCCTCCCCCTCTTCTCTATCTCTCCCTAACTGTCTCTCCCCCCCCCCCTCTCTATCTCTCCATTAACTGTCTCTCTCCCTCCCCCTCCTCTCTATCTCTCCCTAGCTGTCTCTCTCCCTCTCTGTGTAATTTCTGCCTGTGTTGATAGAGCAGTTGCTGCCCAGGAAGAGAATGAATAGATCAACTTCACATCCCAACACATTAGTCACCTTTTGCTGCCAGCCCCATCCAACATCCTGGCAGACAATGCCCCACGCATTCTGAACATCTGACATACCATCACCACCGCTTCCTACAAAAGGAGGGCTGGGGCTAGGAGGTTGTTTTCTCTCTCTCTCTCTCTCTCTCTCTCTCTCTCTCTCTCTCTCTCTCTCCCCCTCTTTCCCTCTCTCTCTCTCCCTCTCCCTCTCCCTCTCCCTCTCCCTCTGTCTTTCTAGGCAAGAGGAAAAAATGAGAACAGCCATCACAGAGAGTGTGTCACATAGCAGAGGAGGGTATAGGAGGAGACAGACACGGAGGGGGGGGGGGGGGGGGGGGGACCAAAATCCATGTCTACAGTGACACCTAGCTAGAGCTCTCTTTGTTTGTTCTCACATCTGAGACAGTGTACAATAACAACAGCACTTCAGAACGCATATCTGACACAGGGCATTATGGAGGGGAAAACGTCAAACGAGAGCGTTTTGTAAGCAGGGAAATTTCTCTCTGTCAACGTTTAGGTCAACAAGAGAGTTATGCACTATTGAAAGATGCCTGTGTTTTGATTTTTGTCAAAATACAGTAGTTGGATGTTAAAATGAATATTGATCTGTATGTGTTGGTTTCATGCTGATATTTAGGCCTCAGTATTTATAATAGGGAGGAGGAATGAGGAGTCAGGCGTGATGGGGGAGGGAGGAGTCAGGTGTGAGGGGGAGGGAGGAGTCAGGTGTGAGGGGGAGGGAGGAGTCAGGTGTGAGGGGGAGGGAGGAGTCAGGTGGGATGGAGGCCAGTAACCAGCAGGTAGACTAGTGGTTTGAGTGTTGGGCCAGTAACCAGGAGGTAGACTAGTGGTTAGAGTGTTGGGCCAGTAACCAGGAGGTAGCCTAGTGGTTAGAGCGTTGGACTAGTAACCAGTAGGTAGCCTAGTGGTTAGAGTGTTGGGCCAGTAACCAGCAGGTAGACTAGTGGTTAGAGTGTTGGACCAGTAACCAGGAGGTAGACTAGTGGTTAGAGTGTTGGGCCAGTAACCAGCAGGTAGACTAGTGGTTAGAGTGTTGGACTAGTAACCAGCAGGTAGACTAGTGGTTAGAGTGTTGGGCCAGTAACCAGGAGGTAGCCAAGCGGTGACAGCATTGGGCCAGTAATCGAAAGGTCGCTAGTTGAAATCACAGAGCCGGCAACATGTGAACTTGGTCACTGAACCCTAACCTCTCCAGAGTTGCTGTTGATAGTGGCAGAGCCTAGCCATGACACCACCCTGCAAGGCTGCCATGACCCCACTCTGCAAGGCTTCTATGACCCCACTCTGCAAGGCTTCTATGACCCCACTCTGCAAGGCTGCTATGACTCCACTCTGCAAGGTTGCCATGACCCCACTTTACATGGCTGCTATGACCCCACTCTGCAAGGCTGCTATGACCCCACTCTGCAAGGCTGCTATGACCCCACTCTGCAAGGCTGCTATGACCCCACTCTGCAAGGCTGCTATGACCCCACTCTACAAGGCTGCTATGACCCCACTCTGCAAGGCTGCTATGACCCCACTCTGCAAGGCTTCTATGACCCCACTCTGCAAGGCTGCTATGACCCCACTCTGCAAGGCTGCCATGACCCCAATCTGCAAGGCTTCTATGACCCCACTCTGCAAGGCTGCCATGACCCCACTCTGCAAGGCTGCTATGACCCAACTCTGCAAGGCTGCTATGACCCCACTCGGCAAGGCTTCTATGACCCCACTATGCAAGGCTGCTATGACCCCACTCTGCAAGGCTGCTATGACCCCACTCTGCAAGGCTGCTATGACTCCACTCTTCAAGGCTGCTATGACTCCACTCTGCAAGGCTGCTATGACCCCACTCTGCAAGGCTGCTATGACCCCACTCTGCAAGGCTGCTATGACCCCACTCTGCAATCTGTTTTCCTGGCTTTGTCTCAGGCCTAGACCATTCCATTCTTGTTGGCCGGGTAATACGTATTGGTGTCTCTGAGGGGTCTTTGGCCTAGTTTGCTAACTACCTCTCTCAAAGAGTGCAGTGTATAAAGTCAGAACATCTGCTATCTCAGCCACTGCCTGTCACCAAGGGAGTACCCCAAGGCTCGATCCTAGGCCCCACGCTCTTCTCAATTTGCATCAACAACATAGCTCAGGTACTAGGAAGCTCTCTCATCCATTTATATGCATATGATACAGTCTTATACTCAGCTGGCCCCTCCCTGGATTTAGTGTTAAACTCTCTACACCAAAGATTTCTTAGTGTCCAACAAGCTTTCTCTGCCCTTAACCTTGAACACCTCCGAAACAAAGGTCATGTGGTTTGGTAAGAAGAATGCCCCTCTCCCCACAGGTGTGATTACCACCTCTGAGGCTTTAGAGCTTGAGGTAGTCACCTCATACAAGTACTTGGGAGTTAGGCTAGACGGTACACTTTCCTTCTCTCAGCACATATCAAAGCTGCAGGCTAAGGTTAAATCTGGACTTGGTTTCCTCTATCCTAATCGCTCCTCTCACCCCAGCTGCCAAACTAACCCTGATTCAGATGACCATCCTAACTATGCTAGATTACGGAGAAGTAATTTATAGGACCGCAGGTGAGGATGCTCTCGAGCGGCTAGATGTTCTTAACCTTTCGGCCATTAGATTTGCCACCAATGCTCCTTATAGGACACATCACTGCACTCTGTGCTCCTCTGTAAACTGGTCATCTCTGTATACCCGTTGCAAGACCCACTGGTTGATGCTTATTTATAAAACCCTTAGGCCTCACTCCCCCCTATCTGAGATATCTACTGCAGCCGTCATCATTCACATACAACACCCGTTCTGCCAGTCACATTCAGGTCCCCAAAGCACACACATCCCTGGATCGCTCGTCTTTTCAGTTCCCTGCAGCTAGCGACTGGAACGAGCTGCAACAAACACTCAAACTGGACAGTTTTATCTCAATCTCTTCATGAAAGACTCAATCATGGACACTCTTAGTGACAGTTGTGGCTGCTTTGCGTGATGTGTTGTTGTCTCTACCTTCTTGCCCTTTGTGCTGTTGTCTGTGCCCAATAATGTTTGAACCCTGTTTTGTACTGCTACCATGTTGTGTTGCTACCATGTTATTGTCATGTTGTGTTGCTACCATGTTATTGACATGTTGTGTTGCTACCATGTTATTGTCATGTTGTGTTGCTACCATGTTATTGTCATGTTGTGTTGCT
>NC_143037.1:4335000-4342500 GCF_057628025.1 Oncorhynchus mykiss | reverse complement strand
AAGCCTCAGATTAAAGACTTCATTACCTCCACAAAGCCTCAGATAAAAGACTTCATTACCTCCACAAAGCCTCTGTTATGGTGAGTGAATGAGGACCCAAAAGCGAACTAACTTAAACAGAGCTTCTTTAATAACCAAACATAGGTAGGCTCAGATAGACCGGCAGATTCCGACAGGACAGGACAAGGTTACAGCAAACATGACGATAGTCTGGCTCAGGCATGAAACACAACAAACAAGAATCCGACAAGGACAGGAACAGAAACAGAGAGAGATATAGGGACCTAATCAGAGGGAAAAAGGGAACAGGTGGGAAACGGGGTGAATGGGTAGTTAGAGGAGACAAGGAACAGCTGGGGGAAAGCGGGGGAGAAAAGGTAACCTAACAACGACCAGCAGAGGGAGACAGGGTGAAGGGAAAGGACAGACAAGACACAACATGACAGTACATGACAGTACCCCCCCACTCACCGAGCGCCTCCTGGCGCACTCGAGGAGGAAACCTGGCGGCAACGGAGGAAATCCTCGATCAGCGCACGGTCCAGCACGTCCCGAGAGGGAACCCAACTCCTCTCCTCAGGACCGTACCCCTCCCAATCTACGAGGTACTGGTGACCACGGCCCCGAGGACGCATGTCCAAAATTCTACGGACCCTGTAGATGGGTGCGCCCTCGACAAGGATGGGGGGGGGGGGAAGACGAGCGGGGGCGCGAAGGACGGGCTTGATGCAGGAGACATGGAAGACCGGGTGGACGCGACGAAGGTATCGCGGAAGAAGAAGTCGAACTGCGACAGGATTAATGACCCGAGAAATACGGAACGGACCAATGAACCGCGGGGTCAACTTGCGAGAAGCCGTCTTAGGGGGAAGGTTCTGAGTGGAGAGCCAAACTCTCTGACCGCGACAATATCTAGGACTCTTAGTTCTACGCTTATTAGCAGCCCTCACAGTCTGCGTCCTATAACGGCAAAGTGCAGACCTGACCCTCTTCCAGGTGCGCTCGCAACGTTGGACAAAAGCCTGAGCGGAGGGGACGCTGGACTCGGCGAACTGAGATGAGAACAGCGGAGGCTGGTACCCGAGGCTACTCTGAAAAGGAGATAGCCCGGTCGCAGACGAAGGAAGCGAGTTGTGGGCGTATTCTGCCCAGGGGAGCTGTTCTGACCAAGACGCAGGGTTACGAAAAGAAAGACTGCGTAAGATGCGACCAATAGTCTGATTGGCCCGTTCTGCTTGACCGTTAGACTGGGGGTGAAAGCCGGAAGAGAGACTGACGGAAGCCCCAATCAAACGGCAAAACTCCCTCCAAAATTGAGACGTGAATTGCGGACCTCTGTCCGAAACGACGTCTGACGGAAGGCCATGAATTCTGAAAACATTCTCGATGATGATTTGTGCCGTCTCTTTAGCAGAAGGAAGCTTAGCAAGGGGAATGAAATGAGCCGCCTTAGAGAACCTATCGACAACCGTAAGAATAACAGTCCTCCCCGCTGACGAAGGCAGTCCGGTGACAAAATCTAAGGCGATGTGAGACCACGGTCGAGAGGGAATAGGAAGCGGCCTGAGACGGCCGGCAGGAGGAGAGTTACCGGACTTAGTCTGCGCGCAGATCGAACAAGCAGCCACGAAACGACGCGTGTCATGCTCCCGGGTGGGCCACCAAAAACGCTGGCGAATGGAAGCAAGCGTACCCCGAACGCCAGGGTGGCCGGCTAACTTGGCAGAGTGAGCCCATCGAAGAACGGCCAGACGAGTAGGAACGGGAACGAAAAGAAGGTTCCTAGGACAAGCGCGCGGCGACGGAGTGTGAGTGAGCGCTTGTTTTACCTGCCTCTCAATTCCCCAGACAGTCAACCCGACAACACGCCCCTCAGGGAGAATCCCCTCGGGGTCAGTGGAGGCTACTGAAGAACTGAAGAGACGAGACAAAGCATCAGGCTTGGTGTTCTTAGAGCCCGGACGATAAGAAATCACGAACTCGAAACGAGCGAAAAACAGCGCCCAACGCGCCTGACGCGCATTAAGTCGTTTGGCAGAACGGATGTACTCAAGGTTCCTATGGTCAGTCCAAACGACAAAAGGAACGGTCGCCCCCTCCAACCACTGTCGCCATTCGCCTAGGGCTAACCGGATGGCGAGCAGTTTGCGGTTACCCACATCATAGTTACGTTCCGACGGCGACAGGCGATGAGAAAAATACGCGCATGGGTGGACCTTGTCGTCAGAGAGGGAGCGCTGAGAAAGGATGGCTCCCACGCCCACCTCTGACGCGTCAACCTCGACAACGAACTGTCTAGAGACGTCAGGTGTAACAAGGATAGGAGCGGATGTAAAACGATTCTTGAGGAGATCAAAAGCTCCCTGGGCGGAAACGGACCACTTAAAGCACGTCTTGACAGAAGTAAGGGCTGTGAGAGGAGCTGCCACCTGACCGAAATTACGGATGAAACGACGATAGAAGTTCGCGAAGCCGAGAAAGCGCTGCAGCTCGACGCGTGACTTAGGGACGGGCCAATCAATGACAGCTTGGACCTTAGCGGGATCCATCTTAATGCCTTCAGCGGAAATAACAGAACCGAGAAATGTGACGGAGGAGGCATGAAAAGTGCACTTCTCAGCCTTCACAAAAAGACAATTCTCTAAAAGGCGCTGGAGGACACGTCGAACGTGCTGAACATGAATCTGGAGTGACGGTGAAAAAATCAGGATATCGTCAAGGTAAACGAAAACAAAGATGTTCAGCATGTCTCTCAGGACATCATTGACTAATGCCTGAAAGACAGCTGGAGCGTTAGCGAGGCCGAAAGGAAGAACCCGGTATTCAAAGTGCCCTAACGGAGTGTTAAACGCCGTCTTCCACTCGTCCCCCTCCCTGATGCGCACGAGATGGTAAGCGTTACGAAGGTCCAACTTAGTGAAAAACCTGGCTCCCTGCAGGATCTCGAAGGCTGAAGACATAAGAGGAAGCGGATAACGATTCTTCACTGTTATGTCATTCAGCCCTCGATAATCTATGCAGGGGCGCAGAGACCCGTCCTTCTTCTTGACAAAAAAAAACCCCGCTCCGGCGGGAGAGGAGGAGGGGACTATGGTACCGGCGTCAAGAGCTACAGACAAATAATCTTCGAGAGCCTTACGTTCGGGAGCCGACAGAGAGTATAGTCTACCCCGGGGGGGGGTGGTTCCCGGAAGGAGATCAATACTACAATCATACGACCGGTGTGGAGGAAGAGAGGTGGCCCTGGACCGACTGAACACCGTGCGCAGATCGTGATATTCCTCCGGCACCCCTGTCAAATCACCAGGCTCCTCCTGTGAAGAAGAGACAGAGGAAACAGGAGGGATAGCAGACATTAAACATTTCACATGACAAGAGACGTTCCAGGAGAGGATAGAATTACTAGACCAATTAATGGAAGGATTATGACAAACTAGCCAGGGATGGCCCAAAACAACAGGTGTAAAAGGTGAACGAAAAATTAAAAAAGAAATGGTTTCACTATGATTACCAGAAACAGTGAGGGTTAAAGGTAGCGTCTCACGCTGAATCCTGGGGAGAGGACTACCATCCAGGGCGAACAAGGCCGTGGGCTCCTTTAACTGTCTGAGAGGAATGTCATGTTCCCGAGCCCAGGTCTCGTCCATAAAACAGCCCTCCGCCCCAGAGTCTATTAAGGCACTGCAGGAAGCTGACGAACCGGTCCAGCGTAGATGGACCGACAAGGTAGTGCAGGATCTTGAAGGAGAGACAGGAGTAGTAGCGCTCACCAGTAGCCCTCCGCTTACTGACGAGCTCTGGCCTTTTACTGGACATGAAGTGACAAAATGACCAGCGGAACCGCAATAGAGACAGAGGCGGTTGGTGATTCTCCGTTCCCTCTCCTTAGTCGAGATGCGGATACCTCCCAGCTGCATGGGCTCAGCACCCGAGCCGGCAGAGGAAGATGGTAGTGATGCGGAGAGGGAGGCGACGGAGAGCGCGAGCTCCTTTCCACGAGCTCGGTGACGAAGATCAACCCGTCGCTCAATGCGAATAGCGAGTTCAATCAAGGAATCCACGCTGGAAGGAACCTCCCGGGAGAGAATCTCATCCTTTACCTCTGCGCGGAAACCCTCCAGAAGACGAGCGAGCAAGGCCGGCTCGTTCCAGCCACTGGAGACAGCAAGAGTGCGAAACTCAATAGAGTAGTCTGTTATGGATCGATTGCCTTGACATAGGGAAGACAGGGCCCTGGAAGCCTCCTCCCCAAAAACAGATCGATCAAAAACCCGTATCATCTCCTCCTTAAAGTCCTGATACTGGTTAGTACACTCAGCCCTTGCCTCCCAGATTGCCGTGCCCCACTCACGAGCCCGTCCAATAAGGAGAGATATGACGTAGGCGACACGAGCAGTGCTCCTGGAGTAAGTGTTGGGCTGGAGAGAAAACACAATATCACACTGGGTGAGGAACGAGCGGCATTCAGTGGGCTCCCCAGAGTAACACGACGGGTTATTGATTCTGGGCTCCGGAGATTCGAAAGCCCTGGAAGTGGCCGGTGGATCGAGGCGGAGATGGTGAACCTGTTCTGTGAGGTTGGAGACTTGGGTGGCCAGGGTCTCAACGGCATGTCGAGCAGCAGACACTTCCTGCTCGTGTCTGCCTAGCATCGCTCCCTGGATCCCGACGGCTGAGTGGAGAGGATCCGAAGTCGCTGGGTCCATTCTTGGTCGGATTCTTCTGTTATGGTGAGTGAATGAGGACCCAAAAGCGAACTAACTTAAACAGAGCTTCTTTAATAACCAAACATAGGTAGGCTCAGATAGACCGGCAGATTCCGACAGGACAGGACAAGGTTACAGCAAACATGACGATAGTCTGGCTCAGGCATGGAACACAACAAACAAGAATCCGACAAGGACAGGAACAGAAACAGAGAGAGATATAGGGACCTAATCAGAGGGAAAAAGGGAACAGGTGGGAAACGGGGTGAATGGGTAGTTAGAGGAGACAAGGAACAGCTGGGGGAAAGCGGGGGAGAAAAGGTAACCTAACAACGACCAGCAGAGGGAGACAGGGTGAAGGGAAAGGACAGAGACAAGACACAACATGACAGTACATGACAGCCTCAGATAAAAGACTTCATTACCCACAAAGCATCAGATTAAAGACTGACTTCATTACCTCCACAAAGCCTCAGATTAAAGACTTCATTACCTCCACAAAGCCTCAGATTAAAGACTTCATTACCTCCACAAAGCATCAGATTAAAGACTGACTTCATTACCTCCACAAAGCCTCAGTTAAAAGACTTCATTACCTCCACAAAGCATCAGATTAAAGGGTCACTTCATTACCTCCACAAAGCCTCAGATAAAAGACTTCATTACCTCCACAAAGCCTCAGATTAAAGACTTCATTACCTCCACAAAGCATCAGATTAAAGACTGACTTCATTACCTCCACAAAGCATCAGATTAAAGACTTCATTACCTCCACAAAGCATCAGATAAAATACTTCATTACCTCCACAAAGCCTCAGATAAAAGACTTCATTACCTCCACAAAGCCTCAGATAAAAGACTTCATTACCCACAAAGCATCAGATTAAAGACTTCATTACCTCCACAAAGCCTCCGATAAAAGACTTCATTACCCACAAAGCATCAGATTAAAGACTGACTTCATTACCTCCACAAAACATCAGATTAAAGGGTCACTTCATTACCTCCACAAAGCATCAGATTAAAGACTTCATTACCTCCACAAAGCATCACATTAAAGACTTCATTTCCTCCACAAAGCATCAGATTAAAGACTTCATTACCTCCACAAAGCATCAGATTAAAGACTGACTTCATTACCTCCACAAAGCATCAGATTAAAGACTGACTTCATTACCTCCACAAAGCCTCAGAATAAAGACTTCATTACCTCCACAAAGCATCAGAATAAAGACTTCATTACCTCCACAAAGCATCAGATTAAAGGGTCACTTCATTACCTCCACAAAGCATCAGATTAAAGACTTCATTACCTCCACAAAGCCTCAGATTCAAGACTTCATTACCTCCACAAAGCCTCAGATTAAAGACTTCATTACCTCCACAAAGCATCAGATTAAAGACTTCATTACCTCCACAAAGCATCAGATTAAAGACTTCATTACCTCCACAAAGCATCAGATTAAAGACTGACTTCATTACCTCCACAAAGCCTCAGATTAAAGACTTCATTACCTCCACAAAGCATCAGATTAAAGACTGACTTCATTACCTCCACAAAGCATCAGATTGAAGACTGACTTCATTACCTCCACAAAGCCTCAGATTAAAGACTTTATTACCCCCACAAAGCCTCAGTTAAAAGACTTCATTACCTCCACAAAGCATCAGATTAAAGACTGACTTCATTACCTCCACAAAGCCTCAGATTAAAGACTTAATTACCTCCACAAAGCATCAGATTAAAGACTGACTTCATTACCTCCACAAAGCCTCAGATTAAAGACTGACTTCATTACCTCCACAAAGCATCAGATTAAAGACTTCATTACCTCCACAAAGCATCAGATTAAAGACTTCATTACCTCCACAAAGCCTCAGATTAAAGACTGACTTCATTACCTCCACAAAGCCTCAGATTAAAGACTTCATTACCTCCACAAAGCCTCAGATAAAATACTTCATTACCTCCACAAAGCATCAGATTAAAGACTTCATTACCTCCACAAAGACTCAGATTAAAGACTGACTTCATTACCTCCACAAAGTATCAGATTAAAGACTTCATTACCTCCACAAAGCCTCAGATAAAAGACTTCATTACCTCCACAAAGCCTCAGATAAAAGGGTCACTTCATTACCTCCACTCATGCAGTTAAATTTCTTTGACATAATCCCTCTCTCACTTCTCAAGAGGTTTATAAAGGGGCCAGTTGGCATGACGACTCATTTCAATATCCTATCCTCCACATCATGAGAATTACTTGAAAATAGGTGAATTGGAAAGGGCATTTTCCAGTAAAACTCACTAATGGAAAAGTCTGTGTGTGTCTGCAAGTGTATGTGTGTGTCTGTGTGTATGTGTGTGTCTGTGTGTGTCTGTGTGTATGTGTGTCTGTGTGTGTCTGTGTGTGTGTGTGTGTTAACAATCACATAACAGGTCATCCATCGCCTGCTCTGACCACATTGGTGAAACAGGGCCACCTGTTGTTAAAATGTGGCGACGGATGAATTGAAAGACCTACAGGTAGGTAGGTGTTCAGCTCTAGAATAAGTATCAATTTGTTGTCTTGTCCAAGATGCCCACAGCTAAAATATTAACATTGTACATGACTGTGAGTTAAGGCATCTCTGAATGTATTGGAATTTGGTACTGCTTCAAAGGAAACACAATGTATTTTATCTCTACACTCAGTCATCAAATGCATCTCTGTCTCTCTCTCTGTCGCTCTCTCTGTCTCTCTCTCTCTCTCTCTGTCTCTCTCTCTCTCTGTCTCTCTCTGTCTCTCTCTGT